>NC_080377.1:96902396-97134124 GCF_014773155.1 Arachis stenosperma
TCCTATGCCAACCCCAGTACAGCTGCATAGGGAGTAGCATCTGTGTACCTCCCATCAAAGCAAGCAGCTTTGAGCTAAACCCTCAACTCATTATCATAGTGCAGCAAAATTGCCAGTATTCCGGTCTTCCAGAGGAAGAACCTACTGAGTTTCTGGCACAGTTCTTACAAATTGCTGACACAATACATGATAAAGAGGTAGATCAGGATGTCTACAGACTGTTACTGTTTCCATTTGCTGTAAAAGATCAAGCAAAAGGTGGTTGAATAACCAACCTACAGCAAGCATAAAGACATGGAAACAGTTATCAGAAAAATTCCTGAATCATTTTTACCCTCCAAAAAGGATGACACAGCTAAGGCTGGTCATCCAAGGCTTTAAACAAGAGGATAATGAATCCCTTTATGATGCCTGGGAGAGGTTTAGAGGTATGCTCAGAAAATGCCCCTCTGAAATGTTTTCAGAGTGGGTACAGTTAGACATCTTCTACTATGGGCTTACAGAAAAAGCTCAGATGTCTTTAGACCACTCAGCTGGTGGATCTATACACCATGAGAAAGACAATTGAAGAAGCTCAGAGCTATAGACATTGTTGCTAGAAACCAACTCTATTTCTAGCAAGGAATTCGTTCCACAAGAAGAGGTCATGGCAGTAGCAATGATCCTGTCCTCAAGAACAGATGAATGAGCTTAATCAACAATTGCTCCTGATGACAGAACAGTTAGCAGAATTAAAGAATGCTCCATGATACTAAGGTGCTAACAAGAGCATAGAACTGCAGTTGATCAAGCAAAACAGCAAATATCTAAACAAATAACAGAAGAATGTCAAGCAGTTCAACTGAGGAGTGGGAAAACACTGAATGCCACTGCTCAAAAGAGCAAGAAGTCAATTAAGGAACAATTGACAGAGGATGACCAAGCCCATGTTCAAATCCCTCTGAGGACAGTAAGACCCAGAGAGAAATATTATTGGCGTTCAAACGCCAGAAAGGGAAGGAAAGTTGGCGTTAAACGCCCATTCCTTGCCCAATACTGGCGTTCAAACGCCAGAACAGGGAGGAAAGCTGGCGTTAAACGCCCATTCCCTGCCCGTTCTGGCGTTCAAACGCCAGAAAAGGGGAGAAGTTGGCGTTTAACACCCAACTTCACCACTCCTGCGTTCAAACGCCAAGGAGAATCAGGCACCTGAGAGTTCTGATGATTATCCCCCTAACAAGGCCTCTTCAACATTTCTGTAAGGAATAAACCTGCAGCATCTAGGTTGAAGAATATCAAGCCAAGATGCCTTATCCTCAGAAACTTCGCAAAGCGGAACAGGATAAGCAATTTGTCCGCTTTGCAGACTATCTAAGGACTCTTGAAATAAAGATTCCGTTTGCAGAGGCACTTGAGCAATACCCTCTTATGCTAAGTTCATGAAAGAGATCTTAAACCATAGAAGAATTGGAGAGAAACTGAAAAAGTATTTCTCACTGAAGAATGCAGTGCAGTCATTTTGAAAAGCTTACCAGAAAAGCTTCAAGATCCTGGAAGCTTTATGATACCCTGCACATTAGAAGGCGCCTGCACCAAGATAGCCCTATGTGATCTTGGAGCAAGCATCAATCTAATACCTGCATCCACTATCAGAAAGCTTGGGTTGACTGAGAAGTCAAACCAACCAGGATACGCCTCCAACTTGCTGATGGTTCCATTAAACACCCATCAGGCATAATAGAGGACTGATGTCAAGGTTGGGCCATTTGCCTTTCCAACTGACTTTGTGGTACTGGAAATGGAGGAGCACAAAAGTGCAACTCTCATTCTAGGAAGACCTTTCCTAGCAACTGGACGAACTCTCATTGATGTACATAAAGGGGAAGTAACCCTGAGAGTCAATGAGGATGAGTTCAAGTTGAATGCTGTGAAAGCTATGCAGCATCCAGACACACCAGAAGACTGCATGGACGTTGACATTATTGATTCTCTGGTAGAAGAGATCAATATGGCTGAAAGCCTAGAATCAGAGCTTGAGGACATCTTCAAAGATGCTCAACCTGATCAAGAAGAACTAGAGGAAGTAAAGGAATTTTCGAAAATTCCTCAGGAGGAGGATAAGCCTCCCAAGCCTGAACTCAAACCATTACCATCATCCTTGAAATATGCATTTCTGGGAGAGGGTGACACTTTCCAGTGATTATAAGCTCTGCTTTAAATTCACAGGAAGAGGAAGCACTGATTCAAGTGCTAAGGACACACAAGACAGCTCTTGGGTGGTCCATAAGTGATCTTAAGGGCATTAGCCCAGCTAGATGCATGCACAAGATCCTGTTGGAGGATAATGCCAAACCAGTGGTTCAACCACAGAGGAGGCTAAATCCAGCCATGAAGGAGGTGGTGCAGAAAGAGGTCACTAAATTACTAGAGGCTGGGATCATTTATCCTATTTCTGATAGCCCCTGGGTGAGCCCTGTCCAAGTTGTTCCCAAAAAGGGAGGCATGACAGTGGTTCATAATGAAAAAATGAACTGGTTCCCACAAGGACAGTCACAGGGTGGCGCATGTGTATTGACTACAGAAGGCTCAATACAGCCACCAGAAAGGATCATTTTCCTTTACCATTCATAGACCAAATGCTAGAAAGACTAGCTGGCCATGATTATTACTGCTTTTTGGATGGCTATTCAGGCTACAACCAAATTGCAGTAGACCCTCAGGACCAAGAGAAAACAGCATTCACCTGCCCTTCAGGCGTGTTTGCCTATAGGAGAATGCCTTTTGGTCTGTGCAATGCACCTGCAACCTTTCAGAGGTGCATGCTCTCTATCTTTTCAGATATGGTAGAGAAATTTCTGGAAGTCTTCATGGATGACTTTTCAGTATATGGAGACTCATTCAGCTCCTGTCTTAACCACCTATCACTTGTCCTGAAAAGATGCCAAGAGACTAACCTGGTTTTAAACTGGGAGAAATGTCACTTTATGGTGACTGAAGGAATTGTCCTTGGGCACAAAATTTCAAGCAGGGGAATAGAGGTGGATAAGGCAAAGGTAGAGGTAATTGAAAAATTACCACCACCTGCCAATGTTAAGGCAATCAGAAGCTTTCTGGGACATGCAGGATTTTACAGAAGGTTTATCAAGGATTTTTCGAAAATTGCCAAACCTCTGAGTAATCTGCTAGCTGCTGACACTCCATTTATCTTTGATAATGAGTGTCTGCAGGCATTTGAGACCCTGAAAGCTAAGCTGGTCACAGCACCAGTTATCTCTGCACCAGATTGGGCATTACCATTTGAATTAATGTGTGATGCCAGTGATCATGCCATTGGTGCAGTGTTGGGACAGAGGCATAATAAACTTCTGCATGTCATTTATTATGCCAGCCGTGTTCTAAATGATGCACAGAAGAATTACACAACCACAGAAAAAGAATTACTTGCAGTGGTTTATGCCATTGACAAGTTTAGATCCTACCTAGTAGGATCCAAAGTGATTGTGTACACTGACCATGCTGCTCTTAAATACTTACTCACAAAGCAGGATTCAAAACCCAGGCTTATCAGATGGGTGTTGCTTCTGCAAGAGTTTGATATAGAAATAAGAGACAGAAAAGGGACAGAGAATCAGGTAGCTGATCATCTGTCCAGAATAGAGCCAGTAGTTGGGGCGTCCCTCCCTTCTACTGAGATTTCTGAGACTTTCCCAGATGAGCAATTATTTGCCATTCAGGAAGCTCCATGGTTTGCAGACATTGCAAACTATAAAGCTGTGAGGTTCATACCCAAAGAGTACAGTTACATGCAGAGAAAGAAATTAATTTCAGATGCCAAGTACTACCTTTGGGATGAACCATATCTCTTTAAGAGATGTGCTGACGGAGTGATCCGCAGGTGTGTACCCAGAGAAGAAGCACAGAGGATCCTATGGCACTGCCATGGATCACAGTATGGAGGACATTTTGGAAGTGAGCGAACAGCCACTAAAGTCCTCCAATGTGGCTTCTACTGGCCTACTCTCTATAAAGATTCCCGAGAGTTTGTGCGTAACTGTGACAGTTGCCAAAGAGCTGGTAACCTGCCTCATGGATATGCCATGCCTCAACAAGGGATATTAGAGATAGAGCTGTTTGATGTATGGGGAATTGACTTCATGGGGCCATTCCCACCATCATACTCAAACACTTACATTCTGGTGGCAGTAGACTATGTATCTAAGTGGGTAGAAGCAATTGCTACACCCACTAATGATACTAAGACCGGACTGAAATTCCTCCAGAAGAACATTTTCAGCAGATTTGGCGTTCCCAGAGTGCTAATCAGTGATGGGGGCACTCATTTCTGCAATAAACAACTATACTCTGCTATGGTCAGATATGGAATTAGCCACAAAGTGGCAACTCCGTATCATCCACAGACAAATGGGCAAGCAGAGGTCTCTAATAGAGAACTAAAAAGAATCCTAGAACGGACTGTAATGGCCCGAAGAAAGGATTGGGCAAAGAGCTTGGATGATGCTCTGTGGGCATACAGAACAGCATTCAAGACTCCTATAGGCACCTCTCCATACCAATTGGTGTATGGGAAGGCCTGCCATTTGCCTGTGGAACTGGAACATAAAGCCTACTGGGCAACCAGATTCCTAAACATGAATGCACAGTTAGCTGGTGAAAAAAGACTGCTACAGCTGAATGAGCTAGAGGAGTTCAGACTCAATGCCTTTGAGAATGCAAAAATTTATAAGGAAAAGGCAAAGAAATGGCATGACAGGAAATTGTCAACCAGAGTCTTTGAGCCAGGACAAAAAGTTCTGCTCTTCAACTCTAGGCTCAAACTGTTTCCGGGAAAACTCAAATCCCGTTGGGGGGGTCCATATGTGATTACAGGAGTGTCACCATATGGATATGTGAGCTTCAGGATATTGATTCTGATAAGAAGTTCATTGTTAATGGACAGAGAATCAAACATTATCTTGAAGGAAACTTTGAGCAGGAGTGCTCAAAACTGAGACTAGAGTGATTCTCAGTGAAAGTCCAGCTAAAGACAGTAAAGAAGCGCTTACTGGGAGGCAACCCAGTCATTAGTAGGTTGTATGATTTGTTCTTACAGAGGCAAATATCAAAAAATGAAGGAATTCACAGAGTTACAGAAGGATTCAGCTCAAAAAGCAGAGAAAATGAGCTTACTGGCGAAAAAAACGCCAGTAAGGTGCATTTTGGGCGTTAAACGCCAGAATGGGTACCATTCTGGGCGTTTAACGCCAGTAATGGTACCATTTTGGGCGTTAAACGCCAGAATGGGTACCATTCTGGGCGTTTAACGCCAGGTGTGCAGCATCACTGGGCGTTCAGAAAAACGCCCAGTGAGGAAGGTTTTCTGGCGTTTAACGCCAGCCAGGGTACCTGGCTGGGCGTTAAACGCCCAAAAAGGGTGCCAAGTGGGCGTTAAACGCCAGAATGGGTGCCATTCTGGGCGTTTAACGCCAGAAAGGTGGGGGGACCACATTTTGTTTTCAACTCAAATTTTTTCAAACTTTCCTCTTTTTACCCATAATCTTCTACATAAATGCACTTCAACCTTTCATCAATCACTTTCAAATCTTCACAAATCAAAACCATTCTTCAAATCTATTTCAAAATAATCTCAAATCTTCTTCAAAAACTCACCCTTTTCTCAAATTTTTTTCAAAATCTTTTCAAATTTCCTTTCAAATCTCTCTTTTGTTTTCGAAATTCTCCCCCCCCCCCCCCCCACTCTATAAATGAACGTTCCTCACCCCTCCTTCCTTACACCATTCGAATTTCCTCTCTCTCTCTCTTCTCTTCTTTCTTTTCTTTTTGCTTGAGGACAAGCAAAACCTCTAAGTTTGGTGTGCTTTTCCGTGATCACTAAGCTAAGATCTATCAAGATCATGGCTCCCAAGGGAAAACAAACCAACTCAAGAGGAAAGAAAGAGACTAATCCAAAGAATCTTTGGAATGAAGAGAAGTTCTTAACCAAAGAACATGAAGACCATTATCACAAAATAATGGGTCTGAGGTCAGTGATCCCGGAAGTTAAATTTGATCTGAAAGAAGATGAATATCCGGAGATCCAAGAGCAAATTCGAAACAGAGGTTGGGAAGTTCTGACCAATCCTGAGACAAAGGTTGGAAGGAACATGGTTCAGGAATTCTACTCAAATCTGTGGCTAACAGATAAGCAAGAATGACTGGAACCGCTTACCATACCCACAGAACCATGGTCAGAGGGAAAGTTATGTACTTCCATCTGGACAAAATAAGAGAAATCTTCAAACTACCTCAACTACAAGATGATCCTGATTCCTTCAATAGGAGGATGGTGAGAGTAGATAAAGGGTTGGATCAAGTTCTAGAGGACATCTGCCTCCCTGGGACTAAGTGGATAACCAATTCAAAGGGTGTCCCAAACCAACTCAAGAGGGGAGACCTCAAGCCAATTGCAAGAGGTTGGCTAGACTTTATTGGGCGTTCCATATTGCCCACTAGCAACCGTTCGGAGGTCACCATCAAGAGAGCAGTGATGATTCACTGCATCATGCTTGGAAAAGAAGTGGAGGTTCATCATGTGATTGCTTGTGAGATCTACACCATTGCAAATAAGAATTCCACTGAGGCCAAACTGGCTTACCCAAGCTTGATTTCCTTGCTCTGTAAAGAGGCTGGGGTGAAGATGGGAGTAGATGAGTTCATACCCATTGAACACCCAATCACCAAGAAGTCAATGGAAGGACAAGTGCAAGACAACTCCATCAAGAGGAGGGCGCAGGAATTCCTCCCTGAATTCCCAAGAATTGACTACTGGTCCAGCCTAGAAGCATCTATTAACAAGCTGCAAGAGACTATGGAGCAACTGAAGGAAGAACAGCAGAATCAGAACTGCATGCTCTGCAAATTGCTGAAGGAACAAGAGAAGCAGGGGCGTGAACTCCAAGAGTTGAAACGCCAAAAGCTCTCCTCTCAAGCTGAGGGAGCATCCACTTCTCAAAATCAAGGTTGTTGAGTCCTAACTCTGTGAAAACCTCTATCATTAGGAGCCTCTGTTTTTCGTTTTTTTTATTTTCCTTTATTTTGTTTTTATTTTTCGTTTTTCTAGTCTCATTCTATATCTATTTTTGAGTCTTGTTTTTAATTCATAATTAATAAAATTAAAGTTATGCCTTAAAGTTATGAATGTCCTATGAATCCATCACCTCTCTTAAAAGAAAAATGCTTTAATCACAAAAGAACAAGAAGTACAGGGTTTCAAAATTTATCTCTGAAACTAGTTGAATTAGTTTGATGTGGTGACAATACTTTTTGTTTTCTGAATGAATGCTCGAATAGTGCATATGTCTCTTGAATTTGTTGTTTTTAAGAATGTTAAATTTGTTGGCTCTTGAAAGAATGAGGAGAAAGAGAACTGTTATTGAGGATCTGAAAAATCATCAAATTGATTCTTGAAGCAAGAAAAAGCAGTGAATACAAAAAAAAAATTTCGAAAAAAAAAAAAAAGAAGAAAGAAAAGAAAAAGAAAAAGAAAAGAAATAGAGTTGTGATCCAAGGCAACAAGAGTGTGCTTAAGAACCCTGGACACCTCTAATTGGGGACTTTAGCAAAGCTGAGTCACAATCTGAAAAGGTTCACCCAATTATGTGTCTGTGGCATGTGTGTATCCGGTGGTAATACTGGAAGACAGAGTGCTTTGGGCCACAGCCAAGACTCATATATTAGCTATGTTCAAGAATCATTGTACTTAACTAGGAGAATCAATAACATTATCTGAGTTCTGAGTTCTCATAGATGCCAATCATTCTGAACTTCGAAGGATAGAGTGAGATGCCAAAACTGTTCGGAGGCAAAAAGCTACTAGTCCCGCTCATCTAATTGGAACTATGTTTCTTTGATATTTTGGAATCTATAGTATATTCTCTTCTTTTTATCCTATTTTGATTTTCAGTTGCTTGGGGACAAGCAACAATTTAAGTTTGGTGTTGTGATGAGCGGATAATTTGTACGCTTTTTGGCATTGTTTTTAGTATGTTTTTAGTATCTTTTAGTTAGTTTTTAGTATATTTTTATTAGTTTTTAATTAAAATTCACTTTTCTGGACTTTACTATGAGTTTGTGTGTTTTTCTGTGATTTCAGGTATTTTCTGACTGAAATTGAAGGTTCTGAGCAAAAATCTGATCCAGAGACTGAAAAGGACTGCAGATGCTGCTGGATTCTGACCTCCCTGCACTCGAAGCGGATTTTCTGGAGCTACAGAAGCCCAATTGGCGCGCTCTCAACGGAGTTGGAAAGTAGACATCCAGGGCTTTCCAGCAATATATAATAGTCCATACTTTGCCCAAGATTTGATGGCCCAAACCTGCGTAGCAAACCGGCCTCAGAAATTCCAGCGTTAAACGCCGGAACTGGCATAAAACTTGGAGTTAAACGCCCAAACTGGCATGAGAACTGGCGTTTAACTCCAGAAAACGTCTCTACACATAAAAGCTTCAATGCTCAGCCCAAGCACACACCAAGTGGGCCCGGAAGTGGATTTTTCTGTCATTTACTCATTTCTGTAAACCTTAGGATACTAGTTTACTACTTATAGGACCTTTTGACTTTGTAATCAGCACGGAATGCGACCTTATGACATTGTACACCTTTTCTTCCACAGCATGAGTCTCTAAACCCCATGGTTGGGGGTGAGGAGCTCTGCTGTGTCATGATGGATTAATGCAATTACTACTGTTTCTCATTCAATCATGCTTGCTTCCATTCTAAGATAATACTTGTTCTTAATCCGGATGAATGTGATGATCTGTGACAATCATCATCATTCTCAACCATGAACGTGTGACTGACAACCACCTCCGTTCTACCTTAGATTAAGTAGTTATCTCTTGGATTCTTTAATCGGAATCTTCGTGGTATAAGCTAGACTGATGGCGGCATTCAAGAGAATCCGGAAGGTCTAAACCTTGTCTGTGGTATTCTGAGTAGGATTCAATGACTGAATGACTGTGACGTGCTTCAATCTCCTGAAGGCGGGGCGTTAGTGACAGACGCCAAAAGAATCACTGGATTCTACTCCGGTCTGATTGAGAACCGACAGATGGAATGCCGTGCCGTGACAGGGCATTAGGAATCGTTCCAATGAGAGGATGGGAGGTAGCCACTGACAATGGTGAAACCCTACACACAGCTTGCCATGGAAGGAGACTTGCGTGACTGAAGAAGAAGACAGTAGGAAAGCAGAGATTCAGAAGATGGAGCATCTCCAAACCTCAACCTATTCTCCATTACTGCAAAACAAGTAACCATTTCATGTTCTTTTGCTTTTCACAAACAATCCTGATAATTTCTGCTATCCTGACTAAGATTTACAAGATAACCATAGCTTGCTTCAAGCCGATAATCTCCGTGGGATCGACCCTTGCTCACGCAAGGTATTACTTGGACGACCCAGTGCACTTGCTGGTTAGTTGTGCGGGATTGCAAAAGTGTTATTGCAATTTCGTGCACCAGCAATCATCATGGCAACCTTCCCCTTCAAGTTACTACGATGGTAATCCTTCCTATAATGCATATCATTCCTATGGATATAATGATTCTTATCATGATTATACCACTCAACCACCATCATTCTATGCACCATATTCTCAACCCACATCTTATTTCCACCAATTGTCTACATGTGATCCAAATCTATATTCCCCTTATGCATACCCTTGTGACAATTATGAACATGAATCACCACCACCCCAACATCTTTACCCTCCACACCAAGCTCCCATGGATGATACATTTGGTATCATTCTTCAAGAGCAAAAAGAGCTCCAAACCACACTCACTTGTTTCACCTCTACTCTCCAAGAATTTATGTCCCGTATAATCCCACCTTCTACCAACAACCAAGATGCCCTTCCACCGCCAAGCTTTGATGAACCTCCTTTCCAACCATATCATGATTTCTCCTTTCCGCCACAAACCTCCACGGAAAGAAATCCATGTCCATCAATCCAAGAGCCGTATGATCCTACTTATGTTAGCGAAGAGGAACAAGAGTCAAATGATCCTCTCAAGGAAGAAATGGATTGGCTTCAAGCAACCATCCGTCAAAAGATGGATTCTTGGGATTCATATCACAAGCAAAATAAGTTCACGGATGATTGTGAAAAAGCAACCAAAGAGGGAGGTAGGAAGGAGACTTTAGAGTCTCAAGTTGAGCACAAGGAAATGGAGTGTGTGTTGCAACAAGCGGAGGAAATGAAGATTGTTGAAGACAAAGAAGTGGAAGAAGACCTAGAGGAGGTCGAACAAGAAGGAAGTTCCATCAACAAAAATAACTCTACATCAAGTGACAATGGTGATCTTGTTGAAGCTTCTCCCATCGAATGTGAAACCAATGTTGAGGAGGGTGCGCAACCTCCAACACATGACTTGATCAATGATAAAGGTTTGGAGAAAGTTAGCAAACAAGAAGAATTTAAAGAAAGTTATCAAAAGATGGAAATCATCATGGAGGAGCCAAAGGAAGTGGAACCTACAATGTCAAGACCAGTGGATATCTTCCTTGCTAAGTCGCCGTCCCAATTACAAATTGAGTGGGTAATCATCTCATCCCTTAATTTTCTTGGCCCATATCAATATGCGTTGTTAGAAACGGACGGTCAACTTAGAACTCTTTGTGAGCTAGAGAGTAAGAACGGATTAGATGTTGGTGGACAATTTGAATCAAGGTGCATAAGGGATGGAAGATCAAACTTTGAGTTTCAAAAGTGGAGTGCAGCCAAATTCAATGGAATTAGGATGATGAGTAGGAGTTACAAGGAGAATTCAATAAGTTTGTCACCCTATTGGAAGCATGAAGATCAAGAAGAAAAGGGGTTGACAAATAAAGTATGGGACCCCGGAACATACATAGACCACTATCAACTTAGGGGCCTTGTCACTTGCTTAGGCCCCCTTGAAGGCCTTGTACGTTTAAATTGGGATCCCGGAGGCTATTGGAAGTATAAACACTGGTGGGGATTCGAAGAAGAGTTCAAGCATAAGCCACCCTAGCAAGGACTCCACCAAATGTCCAACTTAAGGACTTAAACTAAAAGTGCTAGGTGGAAGACACCCCACCATGGTAAACTCTTTCCACTCTCTTCTAATTCTGTTTAATAAGTGATTTGAGTTACCATTGTAGGTAGGCTTTCATCTTATAATTAGCTTGTTTGTGTACATTAGTTGCTAGCATATTAACATGTATGTTGTGCTTAGTAGAAATGGAATAAATCTCAAAAACAACTTGCATTTTAGAAAGTGTGTGGTTTTTGACTAAATAAGGAGTTGTAGGCACCATGGGGAGTCTTTGGGCAATCAGAGCTTTTAGGCATTTCCAAAAAAAAAAAAAAAAAGAGAGGAGGGGTGGACGCGCGCGCACGAGTCCATGAGCGGATGCACCACCATACACCTTCCAGAGAGTTGGGCCTCTCCTAGGCCAGCGTTGTTCCTCAAGCCCAATTCAATCCACGCTGACGCACACTACGTGCGTGCGCGTCCATACAGCTATAGGGAAATGCACGCGTACGCACACCTGCCGCGTACGCGTCGAGCTGCTGCTGCAACTTCTGGGCCAATACCCAGAGAGTCGCGCTGGATCTGGGCCAACTTCAAGCCCCCAGCCCAACTCAACTCGCGCGGACGCGTACATGCCGCGTGCGCGTCCATGTGCCAAGAGAAGGAAAGGACGCAAGCGCACGTATCGCGCTTGCGCGCCCTATGATAAACTGCCAAATATACGCGGACACGCACATGCCGCGTACGTGCAGGTCTAGTAGTGCAACCTCCAGGCCATTAACTAGAGAGTTAGGCCTAATCTGGGCCAACCTTAGGCCTCCAGCCCAACCCCTCGCACGCGTGCGCGCACGGTACGCGCACGTGTCTTTACCTATTTTGATCATCCACGCTTAAGCGCGTTGTACGCGCACGTGTAGGTCCCTAGTTGCCTCAATGCACGTGGACGCGCAAGGTGCGCGCCCGCGTCGATTCAAAAAGATGATAACCTAATGCGCGACGAGCAATGCGCAGTCGCGCACTCCTCCCTTCTCCCATTTCCATCTTCTTCTTCTTCTCACCTTTCCGCCACCTCTGCTCCGCCGGCAGCCACCACCGGACGGCCAGCCTCTTTCTCTCTCTCATCACCACCCAACCCCTCTTCTCTCGCTCTCTCTCTTTCCTTCTCACTCATCCAGTTCACCCATAACCGCCGCGGCAGCAGCGTCGCCACCACCGCACGGCCGCCGTCCTTCACCATCAATCCCATTCGCTCTCTCTCTCTCTCTCATCCACTCGCCACCACTCACTCCCTCCCTCTGCTCTCTTGCAAAACCGCAGCTGCCGCCATCTTCACCGCCACCGTCCACGGCGGCGCCTCTCATTGATTCTGCTGCCCCTGCCCCAATCCCAATTCCCCTTTCCATTCTCGGTTCTTCCCCGCTCCCAGGTTCCTGCTCCAATTTCTGTTCTCTTTAATTGTTCATTTCTGTTAGTTACTGTAATTTTCTGTTACTTAGTCTGAGTTCAAATGTTGTATGTTAGGATTAGTTAGAAATAATTGCGATTAGGTAGCTAGGGCTGGATAGAGGATTCTAGGCCTGATAAGTGCTCCGTTTGTGTTTATTTTCTGCTTGTTCGTTTGTCTGATAAGTGCCACTTTTGAGTTGCTCTGTGTGCATTCTGTGTTGCCTGGATGCTATCTTGTTGTTGCTTTGAATAATTGTAATTGTAATCATGATTGTTTGTGCCATTTTGCAACCTGAGAACGTCCAATTTTAAGCCGAAATACTGCCCAATTTTCGAGAAATTTAATTTCATTTTGCTCTTTATTACGAATTTGGGCTACCTTTCGTTATTTTCGACTTTCAGGATTTGCATGATATGTTGTGACCATGATTTGTATGCTTGAAATATTCTTCTCTCATCATGCTACTAATTTTTAACTCCATTTTTTTTCTAACTCACTACTTCCGTTTCTTCCAAACTTGCATTTTAACTCTTTTAACCATTCTTTTGAGTATTGATGATGACATGCTTATTCTTTATGAATTGTGGTCATTAGTGAATATTGAATTCTTTGGATATGGCTGTGCTTTCTGTTCTTATTTGTTGGCCATATTTCAAGTCCCATTCACATCATGTTTGCTTGTCATCCATTTTATATCCTGAACATGCTTTCTTTGCTCCGTGCTAAATGCTTAATTGCCCATATTCTATTCTATTTTTTTTCAGGATGTCAGATAAAGGGAAAGGAAAAGCATCTTCTTCCAAAAAGAGGAAGAAAACACCAAACCCCACTTTTGCTTCACTGCTTGCCTATGCTCAAAACCCTCTAAATGACATAGATAAAGCAAACCAATTACTACCGGCTCAGGATATGGTCAAATTTCCCAATCTCTACTGTGAACTCAGTTCAAAGAATCTGAATACTGAGAAGAAGCTGGTTATTCCATCAGATTTGACCGACATCATCCACCAGTGTATTGACCGGATGGGTTTGGCTTTTCTGGATAGGGAACTGAGCCGGGTGAACCGATCTTGGGTGCAGGAGTTCTACTGCAACTTCTTCCGCCATACCCTTGATTCGGTACTTGTTAGGGGGATTGAGGTACCCATCACAGAGCAGGCCATAGAGGATGCCCTTACTTGCCGGCCTAAGACCAGTGACACTGATGCATTCATGCAGGCCGAGATAGACCTTCATTGCATGACTTTTGATTTTGAGGCATTGAGGGCAGTGGTAGCTACTCTGGATGCTCCTTGGGTTATGGATGCCGATAACACGGCACCCAAGGGGATGCACTTTAGTTATCTGAGCCGAGAGGCCAAGACTTGGCAGCAGATCTTCGCTCATTACATCATGCCTACGACTCACTTCACAGAGATCCCAGTTGCTATGTTGGTCTTGATCAGCTGTGTGATGGAGGGAAAAGAGGTTTATTACCCCCAACTGATCAGGCGGTTCATGTGGAGAGCCCACATCCGAGGACTCTTTCCTTTTCCGGTCTTGGTAACTCAGATGATTCAGCGGGCCGGAGTTCCGTGGCACTAGGATGATGTATCACCACCTCCACCGCTCCCTCAGAAGGAGCCAGTTACTATTCCGTGGGGATTCTGGGTGCACGAGAGGCCCGCCTCGCGCCGCCAATCTCGAGCCAGAGCAGCAGTTGAGGGAGCTGGACCCTCTTCATCATCAGCCCCTGCAGGAGCATCTACCGCAGCCGCACCTCAGCCGATTTACTTGTTAGTTCAGCGTCTCTTCCGGTACATGGAGCGCAGCCAGCGCCAGATCATGCGTCGCCTGGATCGGATTGACCAGATATTTGTGGCCCAGGGCCTTGAGCTGCCCCCTCTACCAGAGTCTTCCGGTTTCGATGAGGAGACCCATGAGGAGGAGCATGCAGATTTACGGACTGAGGGTATTCATGCGGATGAGCCAGCACATATGGAGGCACCACCTCAGACACAGGAGTCTCAGCCGGTACCACAGCCACAGCCAGAGCCTATCGGTGTACCTATCCCTGTTCCTCAGGATTAGCATCGAGGACGATGCTTGATCTTAAGTGTGGGGAGGTAGCCGGTGGCATCATTAGATACCGGTGAACATTTTGGCAACTTTTCTAGCTATCTCACTTTGCATACCCTTTGTATATATTTGATGTATTTTGAGTTTATTTTGGATACTTTTACTGCTTATTTTGGATTTTAGATACTTTGATGCTTATGGATATCCTTAGATGTAGATGATAGATTTCATACTTTTAGTTGGATTTTTTCTTTATACATTTTTGCATATCTTTCTTTTTTAGTTTGTGGTTGTGATTAGAAATCATACTTTGAATTGCAGAAAACTTAGTCACCCTTTTTGCATAAGAAATTGGTTTTAAGTAAAAGGAAAGGGTAAACTAAGGAAATTTTTGGATTTTTCAATCACAATAATGCTTAGTCAAATATTGAGATTTTTCAAGAAATTTAATTATAGGGCATTAACCCAATTGATTGAAAGAAAATTTTTGGTAAAACTTGCTTGAATTTATACTTTGTGAAGCATGTATTGAACTAAGAACACAAGCTTGTGAGACTTGAGCCTATTGATGTGGTTACATTTTATAACCACTTATTTTCTATTCTTGTGTGAAATTGTTCTCTTTCTATGATTATGATCCTTGATTTGCTTTATTCTATATGTCCATTTATTTCTTGTATTTATGCATTTGTATGATTGAGGCCATTATTTCATTAGCCACTTACCCAACTAGCCTACCTTTTACTCTCCATTGTTAGCCAATTTTGAGCCTATGCTTAACCAACTTATTCTCATTTTAGCACATTACAAGCCCAAGGCGGAAAACCAATGAAAAGTCCTTGTTTGGATCTTTGATTAGCCTAAGCTAGTGAGAGTGTTTATTATTCAAAGTTGGTGAGGCTTGGGAACATTGGATGGGATAAAAAGGGTAGTACACTTTCATGTTTAGGAATTGGGTACATACTCATGTATTGATTAAATGTATAGACCTTATGCATTGATGTTCTTGTATATAGTTTGAAAAAAAAAAGAAAAAAAAAGGAAAAAAAAGAAAAGAAATGAAAAAAAATGTATATAGAAAAAGAAAGAAAAAATGAAAAGGAAAGAAAAATAATAAAAGGGGACAAAATACCCCAAAGTGAAGTCAATAAAAAAAAAAGGAATCAATGCATAGGTGTTATGAATCAATTAAGAATGCATGAGTATGTAAGAAAAAGTGAAGAATGGGTAGTTAGAATAGTTTGAATTTGTATAGGTCATTATATAGTTAGGTGGGAAAGTCTATGCTAATCAAAGATTCAAATTCTAGTCCACTTAACCATAAATGATCCTACCTTGACCCTAACCCCATTACAACCTAAATGAAAGACCTCATGATGAATGTATGCATGCATTGAATAAGTGTTGATTGTTAGAATAAAATCAAATTTTGGAAAACATGATTAGAAGGGAATTGAGTGAATTAACCCTTAAACACTTGAGTGAATAGAGCGGATACACATCCGGTGAGGGTTCAAAAGTTCAATTACATGGGTTCACTCATATTATTTATATTCTTGCAAGTTTGAACTCTTTTTAATAATTCAATACAATTGTGGTTTGGACTTAATTCCTATTGCCTAGCTCTTGTGCTTACACATGCTCTCTTGGAAATTGATATGTTTGAACTAAGCATTTCCATTTGCTTTAGATAATTGCATTTAGATAAGTTCATATAGTTTAGTGCATTCAAATAAATGTCATAACCCTTAGTTCCTTCTTATTTTAGCATGAGGACATGCTAAGGCTTAAGTGTGGGGAGGTTGATAAACCCCATTTTTAGGGTTTATCTTGTATTGAATTTAGAGTATTTTGATAACCTTTTCTCGCATTTAACCTATGAGTTGGCATGGTTTTGTAATCTCTCCCGTATTTGTGCTTAAGTGTAAAAACATGCTTTCTAAGCCTTATTTTGATGAATTCTAATTCATCCTTGATTCCATAAGATGCCTTGATGTGTTTGCTAGTAATCTCAGGTTGAAATAGGCTAGGCATGGATCAAAGGAGCAAGGAAGGAAGCATGCAAGTGGAGAGAAGCACAAAAAGCCAAAGAATTAATCTCGGCCAAGCACGCGCACGCGCACAAGGCGCTTGCGCGCACATTGTGGAATAAGCCAGGGACGCGCACGCGTACCGTGCGCGCACGCGTCATAGTCCGCACGTGATTTTGTTATTTCAACACGTGCCTGGCGATTTTGGAAGGTTTCAGCAACCAACTTTGGCGCCAATTTGCATATAAGAACCAAGGATTGAAGGGGATTAACACACATTCACATCCATAGACTCATTTTGTATCTTTTTGGTAGATATTTTTAGTTAGTTACATTTGTAGAGAGAGAGACTCCAACCTCTCTCTAGGATTCATCTTCATTTTGTCAATTCTCAACCATTCCTTGGTGAGATCTATTGCAACTCTCAATTTACTTTGTTCATGTTGTAGATCCTCTTCTCTAATCTCAATTAGTGTTTGTAATTGCTCAATTCTCATAGATCTTAGGTTTAACTTTGTTGTTTTGGATTCTATTAATTCATTGAGGATCTCATTTTCATTGTTGTTCATTCTGATTGTTGTTAATCTCTTGTGTTGAATTACTTTGATTCTAAACCTTTTTCTCAATTTTACTATGTCTTTCATTCTTGCTCTCCACATGTTTGAGAAAATGCCAACTTTAGATATGGAGTAGCATCCCCTCACTTGGCCTAATGGTTGAGTCATTGGAGACACTTGAATAGTGGATGTCAATTGTTGATTGAGAATTGAGAATTGCTAATTGACTTAGAGTGCACTAAAGCTAGACTTCCCTAGGGTAAGACTAGGACTTGTGACTGGAGTTAATTACTTTTACTTGACTTCCCTCTATGATTAGGGGTTAACTAAGTGAAGCAACACTCCTTTGTTATCACAATTGAAGGAAGCTATAGTGATGGAACTTCCAATATTCAACCTTGGCCAAGGCTTTTGATATTGATTGATTGTTGTTTTCTTTTATTAGCACTTTTATACCACACTCTTCAAGCCAAGAAAGATCACTTAACCAATAGCATGCATCCTTGTAGCATTCCTAGGGAAGAACGACTCCGGACTAATACTCTCGGTTATAGATTGTAGAATTGTTTGATGATGGATTTTGCGTCGGTTTAGACTATACTAGGATTGATTACTTGATAATTTCTATACCGGCAAAAATTCATTTATCACCAACTTGTAAGGAAATCCCCTCAGAATCATGACAACAAAACAAAAAAAATTTCAAAGGATTTCTAAAAGAAACATAGGCTTTTCTCCAAGTCTAACTCTCTTGTCTTTTTTCACTCACTGCCTTTTTCATACAATATTAAAAATAATGAAAGACTAGACTGAGAAAATAAGATATTCAATAAGAACCAAGAAGGAGAAGAATGGATAGCTCAATGAGCTATGGGAACCCAAACATTGTGCTTTTTCTCTTTACTCCAATCCTAGGTTGTTCACCCCTTTAATAGAAGAGTGATGCTTCCAGGGCTTGAAACTTGCTTCAGCACTTGTTTGACTTCTTCTCCCAAATATCAGAAGCAACAGCGGTGTGATAGAGGAGAGATAAAGTAGAAGCGGTGTCTTAACCATACATGCATCCATACCTTCTATCTTTTCTTTCAACCTTTTTCATCTTGCTTGTTGAATCTGAATGCTTCACTCTTGCTTTGAATCCAAGTCAAATTCTTGAACGTTGATTCACAGCAAAGTTTCACAATCTTCAACATCTTCAACTTTTTACTTCTGTTTGTGCAAGGAGAAGATTTCTTCACCAAGCTTCAATGAATCACAAATGTGAAAACTCTTTTTTGTGATTTGCCCTTCGAATGTGATCTTTTCTTTTGTCCTAGCCTCTTTGACTTTCTCTTTTTTGTTTGGATTTGGAAACTTGCTTTTTGTTCTTTGATTTTGCCCTAACTCAGAGCTTTTTTCTTTTCTCGCTTTGCTTCAGAAAAATCATGTGGGTGTTGGAAGAGAAAGAATAGAAAAAAGAGAGAGTTTTGGTTCAGTGGTAATTGATGATTCAAATGCAAATGAAATTGAATTACTTAGTTAGCAACTAAGTGAATGGTTGGACTTGAATGTGGACCACCAATTTGGGCTTGGCTGTGGATATGGGCTCACTTTCTTTCTTTTCTTATCTTTTGTAGTTCAGCCACTCAATTTTTGGATTAGGAGTGATGATATAAATGATTTGTTTAACCTGAACTAATGTTGGGCTTGTGTTGATGCTTCTTAGGTTGAAAAAGCAAAGAAAATATCATTCTTATGAGTTAAGAAAAGAACACATCCAAACCTAGTATAGTCATCAATCACCACTAAACCATAATATTTACCACCTAGGCTTTGAGTCCTAGTAGGACCAAAAAGATCAATATGTAGCATTTCTAATTGCCTTTTGTTGAGATGTCCTCCTTGGGCTTAAAAGAGTTTTTGGTTTGTTTTTCCAATTGACAAACATCAGAAGTGATGTCTTTATCAAATTTAATCTTTGGAAGACCTCTAATCAAATTCTTTTTCAAAAGTTTAAAATTTGAAACATGCTAGCATGTCCTAATTTCTTATGCCATAACCATTTTTCATATTCAATTGAAGTAAACCAAGCTACATTTTGTTCTTTTAATTCTTCCATGGTGATTCCATACACATTATTACATCTTTTAGCTACAAACAAAGTTTCACCAGAATTTTCACACACAACTACGCATTTCAATTTTTTGAAAATAACCAAATAACCTAAATCACATAATTGGCTAATGCTTAGAAGATTATGTTTCAATCCATCAACTAAGAATACATCATTGATAAATGTGGAGAAACTCTTACCAACCTTACCTACGGCCACAATCTTTCCCTTTCCATTATTACCGAAAGTCACAAAGCCTTCATCGAATTTGTCAAGCTTGATGAAGAACGTGGACTTTTCGGTCATGTGTCTAGAACATCTACTAGCCAAGTACCTTATATCATTCTTTTTCTTGGATGCTAGGTAACACTGCACAAAGCTTTTAAGTGACCTTAGGTATCCAAATTATTTTGGATCCTTTAATGTTAATCCATCTTGGTTGCCCAAGAGTATTGTATTTGCCAATCACTTTGTAAATAATATCAGCAATTTTTTTCTCAAAGATGAAACATTGAATAGGCAAATGACCAAATCGATTGCATGTATGACAAAAATTATTACTTGTTGATTTTTCAAAGTGATTTGGGTTTTGAAAGCTTCTATTTTTGGATGTTGAGGCTTGATTTTCAAAGAAAGATTTTTCAAAAATAGATTCAAATTTTTCATGATACCCCAATCCAGATTTTTCAAAAAGAGGCTTTTTACTAGCTAGTAAATTGTCTAAATTTTCAGAACTCTGAGCAAATTTAGCTATGTGTCTTGATTTAGACCCTTAATCACCTTAAGCAACATTTCATTCTCTTCAATGCAATTCAAATAGGCAACAACAGAATGCTTCCCTTCAAGATTTTTAATTTCAGATTTAAGCCTTTGTTTTCTTCAACAAGATTAACATTACATTCGGCTTCTTTCAATTTTTCTTTGAGGTAAGTATTTTCAGCCTTCAAAATGCTATTTTCATATTCAACTTCAAAGTATTGATTCAAAAAATTCCTAATTTTCTCAGTAAGATCATCAATCATAAGATGGAGTTTTTTATTAGTGGGTTCAAGATAGATTACCTCATTATTATGACTGTGGTCGGCCATTAAACATGCTTGAGACTTGTTATCCGATTCTTCATCCTCCTCAGTGTCATTTTCCAGATCTTTTCAAGAAGCCATAGTCCTTTCTTCTTGTCCCTTCGAGACTTGTCTACTTTCTTGAGTTTAGGACAGTCATATTTGTAATGTCTTACTCCTCTACAGTTGTGGAAAATGACCTTGTTAATGTCATTCTTTAGTTCTTTTGAGCTGCCTCCTTTGCTTATTCCTTTTTGTCTCATCAGCCTTCTAAATTTCCTAGAAAAAAACACAATCTCATTATTTTATAAACAATCACTGGATTCATCATCCAATGATTCAATACAAGATTTAAAAGCCACTTCTTTCCTTTTTTTATATCATTTTCTATGTGAGTGATTTCATAAACTAGTAACTTTTCTCTCAGCTCATCATAGGACAATCGACATAGGTTACTGCTTTCAAAAATAACGGTAGCCTTAGTTTTCCACTCCTTTGTTAGCCTTCACAAGACTTTCCTCACCAGCACTTATTCGAAATGAGTAATCCCCATAGAATCCAAGCTATTAATGATGATAGAGACCCTCTCAAACATGTCATCAATTGATTCTTCTTCCTTCATAGAAAATATTTCATACTCTTTGCTGAGCATATCAATCCTTGTTTCTTTTACTTGTGTGGTGCCTTCATGTGTAACTTGGAGCTTATCCCATATTTTTTTTGTTGTTTTGCATATTGAAACCTTCCGGTATTCCTCGAAGCTGATTGTGCAATTTATCATGTTAACTGCCTTGGCATTTAGTTCCACCTTTTTTTGTCATCTTCATTCCACTCTGCTTCGGCTTTGGGAGTAGCAACACCATCAGCGCTTATTTTGGTAGGGATGTAAGGACCATTCATGATTATCTTCCAGATGTTGTAACCTATGGATTGAACAAAGATCTTCATTCTTTCTTTCTAGTAGTTGTAATTTTTTCCAGTGAAGAATGGAGGTCTGTTGTTGAATTGTCCTTCTGTTAGTGTGTATGCCACAGTGTTGGATCCTATCTTGTTTGTCATCTGAATCTTTTCTCTAAGCTATGAAGGTTGATCTTATTAAGACCAAGCTCTGATATTAATTGATGGATATCAGTGGCTAAGAGAAGGGAGGTTGAATCTTGGCCTCTTTTGATTTTGCTTTCTAACTGGGATTTTGTTGTGGCACTTTGAGTAGAAAATCAGGAGATAATTTGGTTTTACTTCTTGTTGCAGTAGGAGCCAAAACAAAATTATGAGCAAGGTGAGTCACTGTGAAGTATAGCATGATAGAATAATTAAGAGATAATTTTGTTTTGTCTCCTAAGTTGCAGAACTAGATACAGAGAATAGAAAAAGAAACAACACACAGATATATCCTGGTTCAGCTACTGGTGCACAAAATTGAGATCTCAATGGTGCCAACAACTTGGTACGCACAATTGTAATATCACTCTTTTTCATAACTTGGCACAACTAACCAGCAAGTGCACTGGGTCGTCCAAGTAGTAAACCTTACGTGAATAAGGGTCGATCCCACGGAGATTGTCGGCTTAAAGCAAGCTACGGTCACCTTATAAATCTCAATCAGGCGGATTCAAATGTTTATGGAGTTTTAATAATTTAAAAGATAAATAAACATGAAATAAAGATAGAGATACTTATGTAATTCATTGGTGGAAATTTCAGATAAGTGTATGGAGATGTTTTATCCCTTCTGAATCTCTGCTTTCCTACTGCCTTCATCCAATCCTTCATACTCCTTTCCATGGTAAGCTGTATGTTGGGTGTCACCGTTGTCAATGGCTACTTCCCGTCCTCTCAGTGAAAATGCTCCTCTACGATTTCTGTACAGCTAATCAACTGTCGAATTACTCGTCTCGGATGAAAAATACCATGCACAGATATCATATGGCTAATCAGCTGTAGGTTCTTGATCATGTAGGAATAGGATTTACTATCCTTTTTTGTCTATCACCACGCCCTACAGTCGCGAGTTTGAAGCTCGTCACAGTCATCCCTTCCCAGATCCTACTCGGAATACCACAGACAAGGTTTAGACTTTTCGGATCTCAAGAATGCTGCCAATAGATTCTAGCCTATACCACAAAGATTCTAATCTCGGATTCAAATGCCCCGTTGTCAGAGGAGAGTCAATGTGAATCATTGATTAGAATCCCAAGAGATATACATTCAAGCTAGTCTTCATGTAGAACGGAAGTGGTTGTCAATCACACATTCATAAGTGAGAATGGTGATGAGTGTCACATAATCATCACATTCATCATTTTCTTGTGTGCGAATGAATATCTTAGAATAAGAATAGGCATGAATTGAATAGAATAACAATAGTACTTTGCATTAATACTCGAGGAACAGCAGAGCTCCACACCTTAATCTATGGTGTGTAGAAACTCCACCGTTGAAAATACATAAGTGATCATGGTCCAGGCATGGCCGAATGTCCAGCCCCTCAATGTCTAAGATAGCATAAAACTGATCAAAGATGATCAAAAGATCATCCAAAGATGTGAGTACAATAGTAAAAAGTTCTATTTATACTAAACTAGTTACTAGGGTTACAGAAATAAGTAAATGATGCAGAAATCCACTTCCGGGCCCACTTGGTGTGTGCTTGGGCTGAGCATTGAAGCTATCACGTGTAGAGACTTCTCTTGGAGTTAAACGCCAGTTTGCAGCCTGTTTTGGGCGTTTAACTCTAGCTTGTAACTTGTTTCTGGTGTTTAATGCCAAAATAATGTAAAAAGCTGGCGTTGAACGCCAGTTTGCGTCATCTAAACTCGAGAAAAGAATGAACTATTATATATTGCTGGAAAGCCCTGAATGTCTACTTTTCAACGCAATTGAGAGCGCGCCATTTGGGTTTCTGTAGCTCCAAAAAATCTATTTCGAGTGTAGGGATGTCAGAATCCAAGAGCATCAGCAGTCCTTTTTCAGCCTCTGAATCAGATTTTTGCTCAGGTCCCTCAATTTCAGCCAGAAAATATCTGAAATCACAGAAAAACACATAAACTCATAGTAAAGTCTAGAAATGTGAATTTTTCTTAAAAACTAATAAAAATATACTAAAAAGTAGCTAGATCCTACTAAAAACTATCTAAAAACAATGCCAAAAAGCGTATAAATTATCCGCTCATCGCAACACCAAACTTAAATTGTTGCTTGTCTCCAAGCAACTAAAAATCAAATAGAAAAAAAAGAAGAGAATATACAATGAATCTCACAATATCAATGAAACTTAGTCCCAATTAGATGAGCGGGGCTAGTAGCTTTTTGCTTCTGAACAGTTTTGGCATTTCACTTTATCCTTTGAAATTCAGAATGATTGGCATCTATAGGAACCTAGAATTTCAAATAGTGTTATTGATTCTCCTAGTTTAGTATGTTGATTCTTAAACACAGCTACTTTATGAGTATTGGCCGTGGCCCTAAGCACTTTGTTTTCTAGTATTACCACCGGATACATAAATGCCACAGACACATAACTGGGTGAACCTTTTCAGATTGTGACTCAGCTTTGCTAAAGTCCCTAGTTAGAGGTGTCCAGAGTTCTTAAGCACACTCTTTTGCTTTGGATCACGACTTTAACCACTCAGTCTCAAGTTTTTCACTTGGACCTTCATGCCACAAGCACATGGTTAGGGACAGCTTGATTTAGCCACTTAGGCCTGGATTTTATTTCCTTGGGCCCTCCTATCCATTAATGCTCAAAGCCTTTGATCCTTTTTACCCTTGCCTTTTGGTTTAAAGGGCTATTGGCTTTTTCTGCTTGCTTTTTCTTTTTCCTTTTTTTTTGCCTCTTTTTTTCACTGCTTTTTCTTGCTTCAAGAATCAATTTCATGATTTTTCAGATTATCAATAACATTTCTCTTTATTCATCATTCTTTCAAGAGCCAACAATTTTAACATTCATAAATTTCACTGTCAAAAAATATGCACTGTTTAAGCATTCATTCAGAAAACAAAAAGTATTGCCACCACATCAAAATAATTAAACTAATTTCAAGACAAAATTTGAAATCCAAGTACTTCTTGTTCTTTTGTAATTAAGCACATTTTTCATTTAAGAGAGGTGAAGGATTCATGGAATTATTCATAACTTTAAGACATAGACACTAGACACTAATGATCATGTAATGAAGCCACAAACATGGATAACACATAAAGCATCAAATTCGAAAACAGAAAAATAAGAACAAGAAAATTAAAGAACGGGTCCACCTTTAGTGATGGCAGCTAGTTCTTCCTCTTGAAGATCCAATGGTGCTCTTGAGCTCCTCTATGTCTCTTCCTTGCCTTTGTTGCTCCATCCTTAGTGCTTTTGGTGCTCCTATCCTTAGTTGCTCCCAATATTTGTGTGGAGAAAAATGTATCCCTTGAGGCATCTCAAGGATTTCTTGATGAGAAATTTTCTCATGCTCTTGTTGAGGTCCATGAGTGGGCTCCCTTGTTTGCTGTCAAATGCTCTACTACTGAGCTATAGACCCTTGAGATGAATCTCTCCATCTCCCATGACTCGGAGTTGGAAGCAATTGTCTTTCTTTTCCTCTTTCTAGAGGTTTATCCGGCCTTAGGTGCCATAAATGGTTATGGAAAAACAAAAAGCAATGCTTTTTCCACACCAAACTTAAAAGGTTTGCTCATCCTCGAGCAAAAGAAGAAAGAAAGAAGGGGAAGAAGATGGAGGGAGAAATAGGTTCGGCCAAGGGGGTAGGAGAGTGATTGTGATGTGTGAAAATGAAGGAGTGAAGAGGGGTATTTATAGGGAAAGAGAGAGAGAGTGGCCAAATGGAAGTGGGTGGGTTTGGAAGGGAAAAATGTTTGAATTTGAAAGGTTAGGTAGGTGGGGTTTTGGGGAAAAGATATGGAGGAGATTGGTAAAGAGAATATAGGGAAGAGGATAGGATTTGATTGGTGAATGGTGTTTGGATAGAGTGTTATAGAGATGTGTGGGGGAGAGAGAGGGAGGTGGGGTAGGTGGGGATTCTGTGGGGTCCACAGATCCTGAGGGGTCAAGGATTTGTCATCCCTGCTCCAATTAGGCGTGTAAACGCCCTTAGTGTGCAATCCTGGCGTTTAACGCCAGACTGCTGCTTGTTTCTAGCATTAAACACCAGCTTTTATTCCTTTTCGGGCGTTAAACGCCAAGCTGCAACCTGTTTCTGGCGTTTAACGCTAATTTGTTGCTTCTTTCTGGCTTTTAACGCCAGTCTGGTGCTTCTTTCTGGCGTTTAATAGTGCCATACTGGGCATTAAATGCCCATGCTGCTACCCTTACTGGCGTTTAAACGCCAGTAAGTTTCTCCTCCAGGGTGTGCTATTTTTAATGCTATTTTTATTTTTCTTTAATTTTTGCAGTTGTTTTTGTGACTCCACATGATCATCAACCTAAAAAAAGAATAACATAGAAAAATAAAATTGGGTTGCCTCCCAATAAGCGCTTTTTTAATGTCAATAGCTTGACAGTGAGCTCTCATTGAGCTTCACAGATGTCCAGAGCATTGTTGGGGCCTCCCAACACCAAACTTAGAGTTTGAATATGGGGGTTCAATACCAAACTTAGAGTTTGGTTGTGGCCTCCCAACACCAAACTTAGAGTTTGACTGTGGGGGCTTTGTTTGACTCTGCATTGAGAAAAGCTTTTCTTACTTCCTCTCCATGGTTACAGAGGGAGATCCTTGAGTTTTAAACACAAGGTAGTCCTCATTCAATTGAAGGATCAACTCTCCTCTGTCCACATCAATCACAGCTTTTGCTATGGCTAGGAAGGGTCTTCCAAGGATGATGGATTCATCCTCATCCTTCCCAGTGTCTAGGATTATGAAATCAGCAGGGATGTAAAGGCCTTTGACCTTTACTAGCACATCCTCTACCTGTCCATAAGCCTTTTTCATGGATTTGTCTGCCATCTCTAATGAGAATTTGGCAGCATGTACCTCAAAGATTTCCAGTTTCTCCATTACAGAGAGTGGCATTAAGTTTATGCCTGACCCCAGGTCACACAGAGCCTTCTCAAAGGTCATGGTGCCTATGGTACAGGGAATTAAGAATTTACCATGATCCTGTTTCTTTTGAGGTAATGTCTGCCTAACCAAGTCATTCAGTTCATTGGTGAGCAAGGGGGGTTCATCCACCCAAGTCTCATTACCAAATAACTTGGCATTCAGCTTCATAATTGCTCCAAGGTACTTAGCAACTTGCTCTTCAGTAATATCTTCATCCTCTTCAGAGGAGGAATAGTCTTCAGAGCTCATGAATGGCAGAAGTAGGTTCAATAGAATCTCTATGGTCTCTAGATGAGCCTCAGATTCCTTAGGTTCCTCAATTGGGAACTCCTTTTTGTCCAGAGGACGTCCCATGAAGTCTTCCTCACTGGGATTCACGTTCTCCTCCTCCTCTCTAGGTTCGGTCACACCAAGTAAGGTTATGGCCTTGCACTATCTTTTTGGATTCTCTTCTGTATTTCTTGGGAGAGTACTAGGAAGAGTTTCAGTGACTCTTTTACTCAGCTGGCCCACTTGTGCCTCCAAATTTCTAATGGAGGACCTTGTTTCATTCATGAAACTTAGAGTGGCCTTAGATAGATCAGAGACTATGTTTGCTAAGCTAGAGGGGCTCTGCTCAGAATTCTCTGTCTGTTGCTGAGAGGATGATGGAAAAGGCTTGCCATTGCTAAACATGTTTCTTTCACCATTATTATTGTTAAAGCCTTGTTGAGGCTTTTGTTGATCCTTCCATGAGAAATTTGGATGATTTTTCCATGGGGGATTATAGGTGTTTCCATAGGCTTCACCCATGTAATTCACCTCTGCCATTGCAGGGTTCTCAGGATCATAAACTTCTTCTTCAGAAGATGCTTCTTTAGAACTATTGGATGCATTTTGCAATCCATTCAGACTCTAAGAAATCATATTGACTTACTGAGTCAACATTTTGTTCTGAGCCAATATGGCATTCAGAGCATCAATTTCAACAACTCCCTTCCTCTGAGGCGTCCCATTACTCACAACATTCCTTTCAGAAGTGTACATGAACTGGTTATTTGTAACCATATCAATGAGTTTCTGAGCTTCTGCAGGCATTTTCTTCATGTGAATAGATCCACCCGCAGAATGGTCCAATGATATCTTAGACAATTTAGACAAACCATCATAGAATATATCTAAGATGGTCCATTCTGAAAGCATGTCAGAAGGACACTTTTTGGTTAGTTGCTTGTATCTTTTCCAAGCTTCATAGAGGGATTCACCTTCTTTCTGCCTGAAGGTTTGAACATCCACTCTAAGCTTGCTCAGCTTTTGAGGAGGAAAGAACTTGGCTAAGAAAGCCGTGACCAGCTTATCCCAAGAGTTCAGGCTATCTCTAGGTTGAGAGTCCAACCATGTTCTAGCTCTGTCTCTTACAACAAAAGGGAAAAGCATAAGCTTATAGACCTCGGGATCAACTCCATTAGTCTTAACAGTATCACAGATCTGCAAGAATTCAGTTAAGAATTGAAAAGGATCTTCTGATGGAAGTCCATGAAACTTGCAATTCTGTTGCATCACAGAAACTAATTGAGGCTTTAGCTCAAAATTGTTTGCTCCAATGGCAGGGATTGAGATGCTTCTTCCATGAAAGTTGGAATTTGGTGCAGTGAAGTCACCAAGCATCTTTCTTGCATTGTTTTTGGGTTCGGCCATGTCTCCTTCTTTTTCGAGATTCTCTATAAGGTTTTCTCTGGATTGTTGTGCTTTAGCTTCTCTTAGCTTCTTCTTCAGAGTCTTTTCAGGTTCAGGATCTGCTTCAACAAGAATGTCCTTGTCCTTGCTCCTACTCATATAAAAAAGAAGAGGACAGAAAAGAAGAAGAATCCTCTATGTCACAGTATAGATATTCTTTTATGTGAGTAGAAGAAGAAAAGAATAGAAGAAGGAGAAGAGAAAAATCCAAACACAGAGAGGGAGAGAGGGTTCGAATTATAAGAAGAAGAGAAGAGTGTTAGTAGATAAATATAATAAATAGAAAGAGATGAGAGGGAGAGAATTTCGAAAATAATTAAAAAGAAAAGGAAAATATTTTTGTTTTTATTTTAAAATTTAGTTAGAATTTGAAAATTAAGAGAAGAAATAAAATTAAAATTAAAATTTGAAACAATTAGTTAATTAAAAGAATTTGAAAAATGGTGAAGATGATTTTCGAAAATTAGAGAGAGAAAAGTAGTTAGGTGGTTTTGAAAAAGATAAGAATTTAAAAAAAAAACAAACAAAAAGTCAATTAGTTAATTGAAAAAGATTTTTGAAAATCAATTTTGAAAAGATAAGAAGTTAGAAAAGATTTTGAAATTGATTTTGAAAAAGATATGATTTGAAAAAGATATGTTTGAAAAGATATGATTGAAAAGATATAATAGAAATTTATTTTGAAAAAGATTTAATTTTTAAAATCAGGATTAATGACTTGACTCACAAGAAATAAAAAGATATGATTTTAAAATTTAATGTTTGAATCTTTCTTAACAAGAAAGTAACAAACTTGAAATTTTTGAATCAAAACATTAATTGTTAGTATTAAATTCGAAAATTATGAAATAAAGATAAGAAAAAGATTTTGAAAATCAATTAAAAAAAGTTCGAAAATATAAAAGAAAAAATGAAAAAGATTTGATTTTTGAAAAGATAAGATTTTTTAAAAATAAAATCTTGACTTGACTAACAAGAAACAACTTATTTTTAAAAATTTTTGACTAAGTCAACCCAAAGATTTCGAAATTTATGAGAGAACTAAGGAAAAGATTTTTTTTTGAATTTTTAATGAGGAGAGAGAAAAACACAAAAATGACTCAAAACATGAAAATTTTGGATCAAACCCAATGATGCATGCAAGAACACTATGAATGTCAAGATGAACACCAAGAACACTTTGAAGATCATGATGAACATCAAGAACTTATTTTTGAAAAATTTTCAAGAAAAGAAAATATGCAAGACACCAAACTTAGAGATTTTTCATGTTTAGACACTAACAAACTAAAAATGCATATGAAAAACAAGAAAAGACACAAAACAAGAAAATATGAAGATCAAACAAGAAGACTTACCAAGAACAACTTGAAGATCATGAAGAACACATGCATGAATTTTTTTCAAAAATTTTTTTGAAAATTAAAAAGATGCAATTGACACCTAACTTAAAAATTGACACTAGACTCAAACAAGAAACACAAAATATTTTTTTGGTTTTATGATTTTATAATTTTTTTGTATTTTTTTTCGAAAATAATTTTTTTTTTAGAAAAAAAAGAACAAAGAAAAAAAATTTTGAAAAACTTTTTGAAAATAAAATAAAGGTTGAAACAAGAAGAAAATTACCTAATCTGAGCAACAAGATGAACCGTCAGTTGTCCAAACTCGAACAATCCCCGGCAACGGCGCCAAAAACTTGGTGCACAAAATTGTGATCTCAATGGCGCCAACAACTTGGTACGCACAATTGTAATATCACTCTTTTTCACAACTTCGCACAACTAACCAGCAAGTGCATTGGATCGTCCAAGTAATAAACCTTATGTGAATAAGGGTCGATCCCACGGAGATTGTCGGCTTGAAGCAAGCTATGGTCACCTTGTAAATCTCAGTCAGGCGGATTCAAATGGTTATGGAGTTTTAATAATTTAAAAGATAAACAAACATGAAATAAAGATAGAGATACTTATGTAATTCATTGGTGGGAATTTCAGATAAGTGTATGGAGATCCTTTATCCCTTCTGAATCTCTACTTTTCTACTGCCTTCATCCAATCCTTCATACTCCTTTCCATGGCAAGCTATATATTGGGTATCACCGTTGTCAATGGCTACTTCCCGTCCTCTCAGTGAAAATGGTCCTCTACGGTTTCTATACGGCTAATCAACTGTCGGATTGCTCGTCTCGGATGAAAAATATCATGCACAGATATCGTATGGCTAATCAGCTGTTGGTTCTCGATCGTGTAGAAATAGGATTTACTATCCTTTTGCGTCTGTCACCACACCCTACAGTCGCGAGTTTGAAACTCGTCACAGTCATCCATTCCCAGATCCTACTCGGAATACCACAGACAAGGTTTAGACTTTCCGAATCTCAGGAATGCTGCCAATGGATTCTAGCCTATACCATGAAGACTCTAATCTCGGATTCAGATGCCCTGTTGTCAGAGGGGAGTCGATGTGAATTGTTGATTAGAAGCCCAAGAGATATACATTCAAGCATGTCTTCATGTAGAACGGAAGTGGTTGTCAATCACGCGTTCATAAGTGAGAATGGTGATGAGTGTCACATAATCATCACATTCATCATGTCCTCGTGTGCGAATGAATATCTTAGAATAAGAATAGGCATGAATTGAATAGAAGAACAATAGTACTTTGCATTAATACTCGAGGAACAGCAGAGCTCCACACCTTAATCTATGGTGTGTAGAAACTCCACCGTTGAAAATACATAAGTGATAATGGTCCAGGCATGGCCGAATGGCCAGCCCCCCAATGTCTAAGATAGCATAAAACTGATCAAAGATGATCAAAAGATCATCCAAAGATGTGAGTACAATAGTAAAAAGTTCTATTTATACTAAACTAGTTACTAGGGTTACAAAAATAAGTAAATGATGTAGAAATCCACTTCCGGGTCCACTTGGTGTGTGCTTGGACTGAGCATTGACGTGTAGAGACTTCTCTTGGAGTTAAACGCCAGTTTGCAGCCTGTTTTGGGCGTTTAACTCTAGCTTGTAACTTGTGTCTGGCGTTTAACGCCAGAATAGGGTAGAAAGCTGGCGTTGAACACCAGTTTGCGTCGTCTAAACTCGAGCAAAATATAAACTATTATATATTGATGGAAAGCCCTGGATGTCTACTTTTCAACTCAATTGAGAGCGCATCAATTGGGCTTCTGTAGCTCCAGAAAATTTATTTCGAGTGCAGGGAGGTCAGAATCCAACAGCATCAGCAGTCCTTTTTTAGTCTCTGAATCAGATTTTTGCTCAGGTCCCTCAATTTCAGCCAGAAAATACCTGAAATCACAGAAAAACACACAAACTCATAGTAAATTCTAGAAATGTGAATTTTTCTTAAAAACTAATAAAAATATACTAAAAAGTAGCTAGATCCTACTAAAAACTATCTAAAAACAATGCCAAAAAGCGTATAAATTATCCGCTCATCAACTACTCAGTGCAATATAGCCTACGTCCAGTCTCCATCACAACTATGACAGAATTTTCTTATCTTCCAACCAGTTACAATCACCAATTCTTCCTAGGATTCTACCCAATCCTATCTGGGAGAAGTCTAGTTTCTAACCCAAACCAGACTTGACTAGGAACTTATCCTAACTTTCAACAGCAAAGTGCTAACCCAACTTCCAAGGGAATCCCCTCAAGATCATGACAAAAAAATAGAAAAACTTACAAAAGATTTCTGAAAGAAACATAGGCTTTTCTCCAAGTCTAACTCTCTTTCCTTTTTTCACTCACTAGCTTTTTCGTACAATCCTCACTGTATTGCTTTTTTCCATTGAAAACAAAGAAAGACTAGACTGAGAAAATAAGATATTTAATGAGAACCAAGAAGGAGAAGAATGGATAGCTCAGTAAGCTATGGGAACCCAAACTTTGTGCTTTTTCTCTTTGCTCCAATCCTAGGCCGTTCACCCATTTAATAGAGGAGTGAAGCTTCCAGGGCTTGAAACTTGCTTCAGCACTTGTTTGATTTCTTCTTCCAAATATCAAAAGTAGCAGCGGTGTAATAGAGGAGAGATAAAGTAGAAGCAGTGACTTAACCATACATGCATCCATACCTTCTATATTTTCTTTCAACCTTTTGCATCTTGCTTGTTGAATCTGAATGCTTCATTCTTGCTTTGACTCCAAGTCAAATTCTTGAACGTTGATTCACAGCAGAATTTCACAACCTTCAACATCTTCAACTTTTTACTTCTGTTTGTGCATGGAGAAGATTTCTTCACCAAGCTTCAATGAATCACAAATGTGAAAACTCCTTTTTGTGATTTGCCATTCGAATGTGATTTTTTCTTTTGTCCTAACCTCTTTGACTTTCTCTTTTTTGTTTGGATTTGGAAACTTGCTTTTTGTTCTTCAATTTTGCCCTAACTCAGAGCTTTCTCCTTTTCTTGCTTTGCTTCAGAGAAATCTTGTGGGTGTTGGAAGAGAAAGAAGAGAAAAAAGAGAGAGTTTTAGTTCAGTGGTAATTGATGATTCAGATGCAAATGAACTTGAATTACTTAGTTAGCAACTAAGTGAATGGTTGGACTTGGTTGTGGACCACCAATTTGGGCTTCGCTGTGGATATGAGCTCACTTTCTTTCTTTTCTTGTTTTTTGTAGTTTAGCCACTCAAATTTTGGATTAGGAGTGATGATATGAATGATTTATTTAATCTAAACTAATGTTAGGCTTGTGTTGATGCTTTATAGGCCTATTTTGATTAACATAATTGCCTACACACTTAACAAAACAATCAAGCATATAATTGGCTTTTAATTCAATAATAATGTTTAGTCATCATCTATAAAATATTGTTAATTCTTTAAACTCAACTGTAAACAACAGAGTACTTTAGCATACGCTTTTGGAAAAAGCAATCTCCACTCCTATTATTACATACTCTATCTAATTTCTTTGCAATATCTTTAGAACCCTGAATTTTATTGAACCAAGTGAACTGAAGTAGCCAAATCAAAAAATTACTAAAATTAAGAGTGTTTGACAAATTAAAACTATAAGAAGGATAAAAATTACCCCCCAATCTCTGTAGAGCACACAATCTCATTTAAGTCTTCCAGAATAACCCAAGGATTCGTCAAATTCAAAAAAATAGCACGTATATGATTCCACAACAAATCACGTGTAGAGTACTGAAAACTCCTATAAACTGCACTACAAACCCAGAAAATTTTTTTTCTGTCCACTTTAACAGTCACATATTGCTCAGTGTTCCAAAGAACCGAGTAAGTGAAAGAAGGCTCAAAAGACAAAACCAAATACTCCCTTTGAGTCCATTAACTTTAGATATATCCATAGGAAAAAATCCCAAATTATGCCAAGAACTCCTCATATGATTAAAACTAACATGCATTTCTAATAGAATGAAAAAGAAAGGCTTAAATTTTTTTATAGTGTACCCGAGATATCTTGTTGGATGCCTTTTGATATTCCAACTTATTATATATAATTGATTCATAAAAAACCACAGATAAAGAAATTAGAACATGAATAGAAGAATTACACGATGAGTCCTATATCTCCAAATTTTTTGGTGTTATTCATAAATGACTATGAATCTTATTCATGAATAAAAAAACTACCTAAATTATCCGATAAAAAAAAATCAATGTTGATTAATCATGATGTTTCAACTTCAATAATGTTACCATGATGTTAACAAAATTAAAGAAACAAAAATGCCATGCCAATAATAATAATAATAATAATAATAATAATAATAATAATAATAATAATAACTCAGACGTAGCATACAAAGTGGCTAATTATTTAACTCTTTAAAGAAAATTTGCGATTAGGAAATTCCATTAGTTACTGGTGTCAACATTGATTACCATAGTTTCAATTAAAAAGAAAAAAGGAGTGGTTTGAACAGAAGATGTATTAATTATACCCATGTCTAAGATTGTACTAGTGTCTTCGAAACTACGTTATCATCACTCCATTATTGAGGCACATTGAAGGTACTGTAGCTATGCACATAGACTACTGGACCACCAATATTAGCGATGATGATATATGACTTACTTTGTTTCAATTATACCAGCTGCTACTACAAGTGAATGTAACCACCAAACAAAAAGTATTTCGATAATAATAGCATGCCAAGTGAACAATATTCTAAACCAGGAAAAAGCTAGACATGCAACACGATACAAAGAAATAGAAAGATTCTTGATCCATGATTATTTGCTCCTCCACTAATCCATAAATACAAACTTTAATTTGCACCTGGTAGTAGTGTATAGGACCCTTCAAGTTAGCCTCTAGCCTGACATACCTAAATTCAGCACAAATACAAACAAATAGAAATAGTGTTCTTCACATGTACTAGCCAATAAGTCCTTTCCGGAAAATTAGGGATGTGTTAATTGCTAGCATAATTAATACTACTGTAGCACTATTTTGTTATTTAGCTTGTCTGTATCCATCTGAGTAGATTATAATGAGTGAACCAACTGTCCTTTTTATATGTACTATTAATATAAATATTCATTTTATATATATACAAATTTATGTAGCTTCAAGATATTTATCTATACTCTTGATGTAATCTGAAAGGTAATAACAAAAAAAAAAAAGAAAAAATAATAAAACTTGAGGTGATTAGCTAATTTGAGGAAGTACTGAAAATAAGAGTCATCAAAATTTATTATTTTTATCAATTATTTTAGTTATTAACAAATTTTTTTAAGTTTAATAATCTAATAACATATTTTAACTCATACTTTTAAATATTAATAACTAACTATTGATCAAAAATAATAAATAATAACTCTCTAATATTTTTTGTGAAAATAAAATATGAGATATTTTGTTAGAGTTCAAAAATGTTATAAAACAAAATATGATAAAATCTTCGTAGTATTTAGGATTTTCAGGATGTTATAGAAGTGTAAAAGAATTTCACTCCTAGGATTTGCCCATGAGACGAACAAAAGCTCTCCTTTATAAATTTATGTCTAATGGAACATATTATATATTATATCAAATACACTTAGGGAGTATTAATTAGAATATTTAGATCAAGAATATAATACAAAGTTTTTGCCTCTTGAAGTTAAATTCCAAATATTCTTTCGGAAGAAACTTTTTTAATCCAAAAATGGTTGATTTTGGACTTCCAAATTTTTTAGAAATGCGACCATATATTCTTATTGGACACGTGAATCACTTCACCTTAAATTTTTGGGTGAACTACCAAAAATGCCTCCAATTTATATGAAAAAGTTAACAAAGTTGCCCTCCATTCTTGTTAATGACAAATGTCATCAAAATATTTTAAAATATGACAAAAATACTTAATATTAAATATATATTTTCAAAAAAATATTTTAGATATTAGATTATGATGTATTTTTTATAAATATGATTAGAAAAATAAAATACTTTTATTCTTAAGATTTAGTGATTCAATGTTAAATAGATTTTTTGCAATATTTTTTGTAATAGCCAAGAACACTATTAAAAACTGAAAAAAAAATCTAGAGATTTAATTTTAGTTCCACTTTTTATATTTATTTTTTAAATAGTTATTCAAATATTTTTATACAATTTTGGATCAAAATGTATAAATAATTTGTCAAATATAAAACTTATTTGTCACTTATTTGAGTATTATTTCACTTCTTAGGAATATGAGATCATTTAACAAGAGCTTGCACTTATACATTCATGTCTAATAGGTTTTTGATAGATTCGAATATAAAAAAGGATCTTCCCATCTTATTCCTAATTTATATTAGAGCACACTATATCAAATAGCAATATCAAGAGTTAAAATATTTACATTGAGAACATAGTATATTATTTTTGCATCTTGATATTAAATTCCAAAATATTTTTTTGAATGAAAGTTTTTATTAAAAAATTATTGATTTTGACTAACTAAAATAAGGAAACACTACTGTAAAGATTTGTTTTATACAAATTACGTTTTGTGGTTAAAAATAATTACATGTGTATATCAACAGTGGCACTAGTATTATTAAATAATAATTTGTATGGTTTAAAATGAATATCTTTATTCTCTATATGAATTTACATCTGTATACTATAATTGGCCACTAAAATATATAAAAAGAAAGAAAATATTATATTTACATTAGGTATAAAAGGATCACCAAGTTATACCCCACAAATATTTAGCCTATAGGCTAATGTATAAGTGAATTGTACTTTTCGGAGTGGAGATATGATAATCCCGAAGAAGGTAATACTCATACAAAGTATGCTAAATGCAAAAGAAAAAAGAATAGTTTAACTGAATATTACATTAGTGACCTATGGTGTATTCAGATAAATCTATCAAATGGACCACCATAAATAAAATAGTAGGGAAAAAAACACAAACATCAATCAGTGCCATATCTTCTAAGGTCCTTGGTGTCTTCTCCTAGAAGACCTCCCTAACAATTTTCGGAAGAACTTGAATTCAATCAAATCTTTATAGGATTCATGTTTCTTATTAACTCCACTGTTTACCATCTTTGGCCCCGGTACAAATAATTTATGTTTTCGGTTTTAAAGCAATTAAAATAAGTACCAATAATAATTCCAGGCCTAAATATTACCATTTTGCATTTGGTCACAACTCTTGCCACAGGACATAACACTCACGGATCATAAACCTTTCTATCACGGAAACAAGACAAGCAATTTGGAGACCTATATCTATGACTATGAATCGTGAGGGGCATGCATGCAAGACAAACAAGCATTAGCTGCCTAATTTGCCAGCAACACCCAATCTCCACAAGAATCAAGAATGCCAACTTGGTATTTTGGGTAAACCCAAAATCCATGGCTCATAAAACATGAGACAATTATGAATTATTAGACAGCTACAACGGCAACCTCAGAGGCCAATCATAGGTTAGAGAAAATTAGGTGGTATTCACCAGAAATGGAAAACGTGCCCTTCTGCTAACACCTAACACCCAACTTGAATATTTTTTACCCAAAAGAGCCACAAACCACTTATATGTGACTGCCTAGTCCACATCCAACGTTACCAGCAATAAACAGAGAGAGTAGTAGAGTAGAGTACTTCGTTATTTTCAGTTACATCAAACTACAAAGCACAAACGGCTAGACAAACAGGAATCTAATAAGGTCATAAACATTAACATAAGCAAACAAAGAAGGAACTGGACCCGGGGTCTGTACTCTGTACAAGGAACAGAAGGATTAAATTTAGTTCATTAACCTAAGCTTTTGCATTTTGCCTTCTCTAATCCATCGCCCTTTTCCTTCAACATCTTTCTCTTAACTTATCCCAATAATAAAACATCTTCTATCTGTGAATCCAAGATGCTCTAGACATGGACTTTATAATAACCATGAGAGACATCATGTCTATCAAGCAACACTTATGACGCTATCTCCGTTATTTAAACTCGGAATCGAATGGAAAGCCGAATGTCTTGATGGAGTCTGTCTTTGATCAGATGTGAAGGATAGTCCCAGGGACAGTGTTGGCAAGTCGAGGGGCGAATTAGAGCCGGAGGCAACATCAGACACGGTGCAGGTTTTAGGATTTGAAGCAACAGGAATCGGATGGAGTAGCTTGGTTTGCGCATTAAGCTCCATGTTTGCCTGTCCTAGAGTTAGTTCATCCATTGGATTCCCAGCTTCGACTGATGAAATCACACCTGGACCAACCCCCAACGGATACACGGGCACCATTGGAAATCCATTGGTGTTGCTATTCTCAGGGGCTGCAGGGCACAGAGGCTGTGAATGAGGCACAATGTCTCCGTTCTGGATCTGTTCTTCCTCCATTGGGATCGAAGAGACCTAAAACAAAAATTAATAAGATCATGAATAATATGTTTCTCCACACCCCATTAGTAAGTCAACTCTTTCAATCTCAGCCTGGGGAACCCACAAGAACCTAAACCACCCCTATTTCCCCTTTAGATTAGACATCTCCCTAGTTCCCTTCAATTAACAAAAGAATTCCATAATGAAATAAACAAGACCCCACCAAGAACAAAAAATAATAATGGTTTTAGCTAGCATGTGCTCTTACTGAACAAAAACCACATGTTATTAATACAAACAAAGAAATACCTCAGAATTAAATGTCACTCAATACTGTATTGATGACTAACCAAAACATGAATCCAGAACAAAATAAAAGAGAGGAGATTATTTTACCGAATCGGTGGTGATGTCAAAGAGGCTGGATCTGCGCCGACGGCGGTTGAGATTGCTCCGGCGGAGGAAGTACTTCTGAGCATGGCTGGCGACCTGCGTGGGCGTCCGAGTCTTGACGTAGTTCCTAGAGATCCCTCTCCAATCACCTTTCCCTACCTTCTGCAATCCCACCAGGAATAGCTTGTGCTCTTCCTCCGTCCAGGGAACACCTGAAGTTTCCGATCGCAATTTCAGTTTCACTCTCATCACCAGAATAATCAATAACCATAGGTATCAATTTTACAATTCATTCAACAACACTAATTGATTATCAATTTATCATGTGAATCAACTTTTTACAGAGATCAGTGATCGATCGGAGAAATTTATATATGCGTGGTATTGAAATTTCGAACCTCGCTTGCGCTCGCGCTCGCGGTTCTTGCCGGAGTTGTGAGGAGCGGCGTCGTCGGCGGACGCGTAACCGGTGGCGGAGAAGGCAGCGTCTTTGTTGTTGTTGGAGTCATCTTGAGGATGCACGTACTGCGACAGATTGTTCATACTGACGCTTTTCCTCATGGAGTCCACCACCACCCTAACGCCGAACAGCATAATCTCGCCGGCGGCGGGGGAGTCACCGTCGCCGGAGATGGAGGAGTCTGCGGCGGCGGCGAAGGTGCTACACATCTTCTTCGATCGAGCTAATTGAGTTGGACTCGAGGCGGAATCGGAGCTTCCGTACTTGACGAGTCAGTGACTCGGTGAGAGAGAGAGAGAGAGAGAGAGAGAGAGAGAGAGGAGAGAAGAGAATCTGGGAGATAGTGGTGCGTGCTGTGTTTAATATAAGAGAGGTTGAGAATGGAGATGAGGTGGCAACCATGTGGACTCAGAAATTTAGAAAATATTTCATAATAATTATCAGATCAAATAAAATTTTAGGATTATTCTCTATGAAAATTAATTATATATTATTAATTTTACAATCAAAATATATACATATCATTCTTTCGTTATAATTAAAATCAAATCTTTTTTTTCTAAAACTAAAGATGAAGACAGTAATAATCTATCTATTTTATATTACTAATTTTATAATTTAAATATGCCACATATCATTCTCAATTAAAATCAAATGTTTCGCTCTAAACTTAAAGATAAAGATTGTAATAATCTATTATATATTACTAATTTTACCATCAAAATATGTTACATGTCATTTTTTTATTGCAATTAAAATCAAATATCTATTCTATCTATTCTATTTATTCTATTATATAAAAATTAGATTTTTTCACTTAATGATAAAGTTGGCGTGACATGCTTTGAAGAGTGTTTCCTGATTTATTTCTTTTAATTCATTAAATACAATTCATTACGATAGACTAATTATATCAACTAATTGATTTGATTAAATATTTAAGTATCACACAACTTAATATTATGTATATTAATTAATTGAATATAATTATTAGAGTATAATTATGATCAATTAGCATTATTCAACATATCTGAATATTTATTATAAGACGTCTTTATTATTTCAATTCTTTTATCACATATAAATACTTTTCTATATTGTATCATTTTACACAACTTGAATACTCACAAATCTTTTTCTTATTGCTCTATCTTCTCTTTCTAACATGATATCAGAGCCATGGTATCCTCCTTGAGTAGGATAAGTTGATTTTCTTCAAGTGAAATCAACGTAATTTTCATACTTTTTTTCTACGCCATTTTTTTCTTTTTCTTTTCTCATTGCTTTGATGTTTTTTTTTACCTTACTAATTAACTCATCCACTACTTATTCTCTTGGAGAAACCATATGTTTTTCGTCACCTCCCGATAGTTTGTCATCTCTTTGCACTTTGTCACTTTTCAGCAGTCTTTCAGTAGTTCGCCATCTTTTCAGCAGTTGGCCACTCTTGCGGCAGTTCCGTCTGCGTTCTCTTACGACAGTTCCGTCTGCGTTCCCTTCTAGCAGTTTCGTCTGCGTTCCCTTCTAGCAGTTTCGTCTGCGTTTTCTTCTGGCAGTTCCGTCTGCGTTTCTTTGGGGCAATTCCGTCTGTGTTTCTTTGTGGCAATTCCGTCTGGGCTTTCTTTCGATAGTTTCGTCTGTATTTCATTCTGACAATTTTGTCTGCACTTTCTGCAAGCAGTTCCATCTGCATCCGTTTTTATCAATATATGCATTCTTTTTTATTTAGTTGTTTCAAATAAGTTTGAGGGGGATGTTAGAGTATAATTAGGATCAATTAACATTATTTAACATATCTGAATATTTATTATAGAATATTACGTCTTTATTATTTCGATTCTCTTAGCACCTATAAATACCCTTCTATATTATATCATTCTACACAACTTGAATACACACAAATCTTTTCTCTGCTGCTCTCTCTTACCCTTTCTAATAATAATAAATACAATTTAATTTAGTTAAAAGTTCATTGTTTTATAGTCTTTTATATATTTATCACTTTGGATATTTTAACTCTTTTTTTCTCTTTACGTGTAATTTTTTTTGCATTAACTTTATTTATTTAATGATGAAATATACTCATATTAATTCTATCATATAATAGTTTGTTTTTTTCTTATATATTTTAATTTGTATAGTTACTATTGATCTTACTGTTTTCGTTTTTTATTGTTCCTTTTTTCTATGACTTGATAAGTTAAATAAAAAAAACTAAAGAAAAGAAAAAACGATGGCCAAATACAAAAGCTAAAAGCCTAAAGCAGCAATATCATTCTTCAACATTATTATTATTTCTTTTCTAACATTCTTTAATATGAGGTTCATTTTTTTTTCTTTATTATTATTATTAATGTTTTTATTATTTTCTTCTCTAATTATAAATTTTCTTATAATAATTCTTTGATAGAATATTTTTTTGGTCTGATAGATTTTTTTCTTATTTTTTTGTCAAAAATAATTTATATTAGGAAAAAAAAGATGCAAATTAAATTTTAAAATTCAAATTTAAATAAGATGCGCAAAGGGTAACTATTGAATTGAGATCTAGAATTCATTTAGTAGATTTAAACTCTTTGTATTATTGTCATTGAAAATTTTAAATACTATTATAAAATTCTAGATATTTTTTATCTTATTATTTTTAAATTATACATTATACCATGTATTTGAAGAGTTTCATATTTTTTGAAATAAGTGTGACATTATATATATTTTTTCTAATACAAATAGATAATGAGGTTGAAGTGAGTAACAAAATTGATTATATAATAAGATACAAATTTTTAAAATTTCTAGCACAATTGACAAATTCTTAGTTTCAAAATAAATTTTTACTCTATATTTTATTGTTTATTTGATTTTTTTTATGATTTTTTCTTGATTTTCTTAATTAATTATTATTGTAATAATTCATCACAAATTTGTTATTTGTTTTTTTTTATAATTTTTTCTTGATTTTCTTAATTAATTATGATTGTAATAATTCATCACAAATTTGTGTTTTGTAGAAAAAATTTATCAATTATATATAAAATACAAAAGACTTAACCAAAAAATTAAAAAAAATGTTGATTAATTACAAAATAAAAAATTATAAATTATTCTTTAATTATGTTGGAAAATACAAATTGGGACTATTTAAAATTATTTTTTTTTCATTAATGTTAACTTAAATTATAATAAGATAAAAAGTAAAAAATGTATAAACTAATTTAATCTAATTATTTATACTACCAAAATTATTCTTTATTATATTCTATTTATTTTTATTTATTGGTGATCTTTAATTATCTATTTTAAATAAAAATTTGAATTGATTGAATTGATTTTTTTTAATTAGTAATATAATTATTGTGATATTTGTTTTGCTCAGTAATAGTTTTTAATTTATTTAATTTATTTAATCTGATTAATCATCTTTTTCTTATTTTATGCTAATTTAACTAATTAAAATTAATAAATGTCAGTTATTTTAATTCTTGCAACGTTAATAAATTTCAGTTATTTTAATTCTTGTAACTTTTTATTCTAACAATGTATTTCAATTAATGCATTAATACAATTTTAATATTTATATGCCATTAATAATAATAATCTTATTTTAAAGTGATATTTTATTCCTAATATATATATAATTGTGAAAAATCTACTATTTTTTTATACGATTAGATTAGACATATTTATTTTTAATTTATTTGATTATTTAATTAAAATTAATTATATTAAAAGATTAGATTAATATTACGATAGACTAACTATATTGTAATTAATTAATTATATTAAAATATTAATATTATGATAGATTATTATTATTTTATTACTTTTTTATTTCTTATATTAATTCAGATATTTAGTTTTTTTATTATTGTTATTTTTTATTCTCTTATTCTATGCATTTAAATCTTGTTAAATTAAATAAGGTACTGTATGTCTTCTTTTTATTCCTCTTTTATATACACATAAAATTTATTAAATTATTTCTCTTCCATCTAATAATTTTATTTTTCTTCTATTTATATTTCTTTCTTTCAATATTTTATTGATTTTTATTTTTTTTCTAAATTTTACTTTAATTTATATATTTGTTCTTATTACATCTAACATTTTTTATTTATGTGTAATATACATTCTTATATATGTTATAGAAATATGATTTGATTCCATTAACTTGCCAAATTTTTTTAAAAAATCTAAAGCTAAAGCACAAAAATATTTTTATAGATATTTTACTTTTTGAACTAAAAATATAATTTTTTTGTCATATTTGTTGAAATCCTAAATTAAATATAAATATTAATTTTTGAAATAGAATGAATATATTTTAAATTTTTTGCATTCAAAAATAATATTCTATCAATATTAGAATTATTTATTAGATGAAAAAGTAATAGTGAATATAGAATTATTTAGGATGGATAGAACTAAATACATTTTTTTATTAAAAATACGAATTTAAAATTATTATATTCAATTCTCCCTAGTTAACCTCTCATTGAACCATTGTATGTTTAAAAGATTTTTAAAGAAATGAAATCATTTTAGGTATATAATTTTTTGTAAACATTTAATTAATTTAAGATATTTATTGCCGTTGATTAAAAAAGTAAATTGAAATCACAATTTAATATTTCTATACTCATAAAATATTATTTATTTATTTATTTTTCTAACATTCTTTATCATTCATTGATCACATTAATATAATTTAATTCAATAAAATTGTTTATTATCATTTGATTGAATAAAAATTCTATTTTATCAGAAAATTTTAGGATTTCTCAACCTCAATATCATCCATATTAAATCATTAAGAAATATAACTGAGAGCGCGGAAGCGTCCCTTCATTCGAGAGCATGATTGAGATCAGAGAGCTTGACTCTTGTGATTCTTTGATCTTCGTTAACCAAAACTTTCTGTATCTTTAATAGGGCTGAATCACAATTCCATTGTGGGAAAAAAACTACGGAGGCGAGTTTGATGTATCAAAGACTAAAATTCTGAAGTCATTATTTATATTTGAATAGTATCTATGGTTTTAATCTCATTTATCCAAATCAAAAGTAATAATGACTTATTTAATTTAACATTTATGACAATAAATGAGATCACCGTTATATAAGTTATTTAATGTGAAATTACTTAATTTGCAAGTATAATTAATATATGTATTGCCCATAACTATATTAAGAAATAATAATCTCCTAACAATCTTCCACTTCGACTACTATACATATATATTTTCCTGAGATAATCACACCTTATAAATTTTATGCGCACATCTGAATGTTATTTCCCTTATTACTTTAATAATCTGGTCTGTCTCATATATTAGTTATGAAATTACCGTAACTTTTATCACCACCAAACCCTTTTCAAGCTTTTCAATATCACCAATCAAGCTCCAATATTCACATATACACAACCTAAGCCACAATCATCACATCCATACACAACATCTCAAAACCCAAACATCATAGAACCACAAATTATACTAGGATTGAGAATCTTACCACACCCAAGGTCCAAGGAGACAAGATTAACCTTCTCCTTCAAGAGAGTTGGGTCCTATAACATCAAAGAGCCCAAAATCTCAACATTTTTGCTCATGAAACTCGAAAATAAGGCTGGAATTTCGAAGAGCAAAACGTGGCTTACCTTAAGATTGATTGTATGAGTTTTGTAGAGCTCTCCGCGGTAAACGCGTGGCCGCAAACGGAGCGGCAATTGGAGCTCTAGATCAAAAGTTATGGTGGTTTGAAGATCAAGTGAGAGATAGAAGTTTGAGAGAGTATTCTTCCCCCATTTTCTCTCTTTTTTCAGCGTGTGTGAGTGTTGTGTGAGGAGAGAGAGTGCTGAAAACTAGGGTTTTGGTTTAGTTATGTTGGGCCAAGGGCTCACTTTGGGTCTGGTTGGCCCGGTTTGGCTCGTTCGGCCCAATCTTGGTCCGAATTCTATAAAATTGGTACCGAAATTCTCGTCTCAATCTCCTCTATCACATTTAGCCATAAAAATCACATTTAGGATTTTCTAGAATAAATTCTCATTTATGGGTTAATTAACCGTTAATTAACCGGGTTTTACAATTCGCGCGTTAATTGATTTGGATTGATTTAAAAGTCTGTTAAAGAGGCATGTAAGATAAGCAGCGCATTTAGGGGGTTCGTTCTCTTCATGCTTATAAAGCTTGTAAACGCAAAACACTTGTATGTAGAAATTAATTCTAAAAGTATTTAAACTATTAAATAGTTTTAGTAACAAAATATATTTTTTTAAATTTTTTAATAATTATCTAATATTTTTTTAATTTTATTTATTAATTGATCCTTCATATATTATTTAATTTTAAAATTTTTTATTGAATTTTTAGTTTATTATTTATTATTCATCTATCTTATTTTTTACAATTCTATTAAAATTTAATATTACATTAGTATCTATCTTCAATTTCTTTCACAATTTTATTTTGAGTTTGAACTTAATAACTTTATTTTTTCAATCCTAATATTAATAATTTTATAATTTATCATCAATATCTTTTTTTTTCAATTGTTCGATTTCTATAAGTATAATCGTTTTATGAATCGCCTTCACCTTCTGTAATCATTAGTTTGGTACAATAAACGCTCTTGGTGTTTTGTCAGGTATGCATTATATTCTTTCAAATCACAAAAAAATTATAATTTTTTGCAAAATAATCTATTGGAAGAATCATCCAATTAATTAGATGAATGCATCTTTTTTTTTAGTTCACAGACTCAATCAATTACTAAAGTTAAACGATTTATTTTTTCACATAACCAGTTTAAATATCCAATTAATTGAACTAAAAGACATTAAAATTATTGCATCTGTAACTACAAAATTATTGTATATATCCAATCAATTAGATATTCATTCAATTAATTAGATGATAGCAACATTATAATTCTAAAAAACATAAAACATTCTCATCAAAAGAAATTAATCGTTTCAACAATAAAATAATAAAAAATTACATATTCAAAAATTGCACACATATATAAGTTTTACAAAACTAAAATAACAAATATGAATCGTAGAAAAAATTAAAAAAAGATAGACAAGATCAATATTATTGCAGCTAGACACACAAAAGCAGTATAAAAAATAATGATCATCATAATTATGCTTCAAGTCAAAAGACGTAAGTAGACGACATAGACATATATATTGCAAGAAAAACAAAAATTTTATACTTGCATTAAAATAGTTATGTTCCATAACATCCATTTCAAGAATTAAAGTTTATAGAAAGTTTAATAAACAAGTGAAGATAAAACAAATTAGCACTAACCTGCAATAGACTGTAAATACCACTAATGTGGCATTCGTCTATTTATATCAGTGTTATGTTAATATTTGCACGTCAAAAATTAGTTTAAGAACTAATATAAGTTATATTTGCAAAGTATAGAAACTAAAGAAAAGTAATTAAAATTTTAAGAATTAAATTAAAATACGTGTAAATTGAAAAACTAAATTAAGTATTATTTTAATTTTTGAATATGTTCATTTTTTATTATTTTACTATTAGAATGATTAATTTTTTTATTTTATTGGAATATTTTAGGTTTGTGAGAATTATATTGTTGATGTTATCTAATTGATTAGATTAATATCTAATTGATTGAATTTATACATAACAATTGATTTTTGAATTACACAATCGATTGATTGCTTTTTGATTAATGGATGCAATAATTTTTGTGTCTTCTATTTTAATGGATTGGGAATTTTTGTTCCAATAGATTAGTTATGTGAATTAAATAGATTATTTAATTCTAGTAATCGATTGAGTATGCGAATCAAAGAAAAAACTGTATTTGTCCAATTGATTGAAGAGGAATATTTTATATACAAGTGTTTTTCATACAAGCCATACAAGTTATTTTTTTTTCTTTTTTTTTATGTTTTTTTTTTATTTTTTTTTCGTGCTTTCCTTTTTTTTTTTTCTTCTTCTTTTTCATTTTTGAAGTGTTTCATCTTCATCGTCATGTTTCTCTTTATTCTTCTTTTGATTTTGTAACATTATGTATTTTTTTTTCTTTATTTGATTTTTTTCTCCTAAAAAAAATTATGAGAATATGAAATAAGAAAATGAAGAAGAAAAAGAAGCAGCAGAAGATGATGAAGAGAAAGAGGAAGAGTTCTGAATTATGCATAAGGTGTACTTCAACGAATTTTGGGTGTATTTTTTAAATACTTTGGGTGTATTTTTGTAATTCTTTGGGTGTATTTCTGTAATCCTTTGGGTGTATTTCTATAATCGTTTGGGTGAATTCCTGTAACCGTTTGGGTGTATTTCTGTAATTGGTTGGGTGTATTTCTATAATCGTTTGGGTGTATTTCTGAAGTTCCATTATTTTTAAAACGATTTCAAAGCTTGATTTCAGAAACCATGAAAATCGAAAAAAACAAAGCAAGAATACCAATGATAAACGCAGATAAAAAAATGAATGAAAAGGCAAAGAGAGAACGCACGAAGGAGATCGAACAAATTTGACAAGAAACTCGTTTTCATGGAGGAAGAAGAAGAAGAGTAGGAGAAGAAGAAGGAGAAGAAGAAGGAAGAGGAGGAGGAGAAGGAGGAACGCGAAGCACGCCATGGAAATCGTATATGGGCCAGCGTACTTTTTTGTTAAGTTTCTCCCAACTTGTATGACTTGTAAACCAAATGACTTGTATGTGTAGCACTTGAGGAATTCTCCACATACAAGCGTTTTTCCATACAAGTCATACAAGTCATTATTTCTTCTTCTTTTTCCACGCCTCCTCTTTTTCTTCTCATTCTTCTTCTTTTTTCGTGCCTCCTCTTCTTCTTCTTCTTCTTCTTCTTCTTCTTCTTTTTCGTTTTTGAAGTGTTTCATCTTCATCGTCGTGTTTCTCCTCGTTCTTCTTTTGATTTTGCAACATTATGTATTTTTTTCTTCTTTGTTTGATTTTTTCCTCCCAAAAAGAATTACGAGAATATGAAATAAGAAAATGAAGAAGAAGAAGAAGAAGAAGCAGCAGAAGATGAGGATGAGAAAGAGAAAAAGTTCTGAATTATGCATAAGGTATACTTCAACAAATTTTGAGTGTATTTTTAAAATTCTTTGGGTGTATTTTTGTAATACTTTGGGTGTATTTCTGTAATCCTTTGGGTGTATTTCTATAATCGTTTGGGTGAATTCCTATAACCGTTTGGGTGTATTTCTGTAACCGTTTGGGTGTATTTCTGTAATCGTTTGGGTGTATTTCTGAAGTTCCATTATTTTCAAAACGATTTCAAAGCTTGATTTCAGAAACCATGAAAATCGAAAAAAAACGAAGCAAGAATACTAACGAACGAATTTCTGCTAGTAAAGAATTTTACAAATAAAGTCTCGTTGAAAGTATAGTTTCTAAACCAACAAAGAATCTTTTCGTACAAAAACTTGTTTGCACTAAAGCAAACCCAATAAAAATAAATTACCGAAGTATTCAAATCTCGGGTCGTCTCTCAAGGAATTGCAGGGAAGTATGATTTATTATTGGTTATGGGAAAGTATCTTTTTGGATTTTTGAAATAGTGAACAAGGAAATAAATTAGCAATAAAGTAAATTAATTATCATGAACACCCTTGCAAGGTATAAGAATTAGAAATCCCATCCTAGTTATCCTTATCAGGTGTGATGAGAATTGTTTATTGCTCCCACTTAGTTAACCCTTACTAAATAAAGGAAAGTCAAGTGGACTAATCAATTTGATTCCTCAACTCCTAGTCAACTCCTATGGAAAGATTAGCTTTAGAGGGATCCAAATCAATCAGCGAATTCCAATTTTCAATCAACAGCTGAGTTTGATAACTCAGGTGTCACCAATTATTCAACCAAAGCAAAGGGGAAAAATCTAAATTAAATTGGAAGCATTAATAACATGAATTTGAAGAAAGCAATCTTAAATCTGAAATACCTCAATGTGTATTAAATAAGAAAATCAATCCTAACATGGAGTTCATAAACCAATATTAACAAACTAAAATAATAGAATAAATAAAAGTAGAAAAGAAATTAAAGTAAAGGAACATTGAACCTAGAATGAAGAAGAAGTAAACCTAACCTTTAAGAGGAATCCTAATCCTAAATCCTAAGAGAGAGGAGAGAGCCTCTCTCTCTCTCTAGAAACTACATCTAAAATCTAAAATTGTGAATAATAAGCCATGTGAATGAATGGATGGATTCTCCCACTTTATAGCCTCTAATCTGTGTTTTCTGGGCCGAAAACTGGGCCAGAAATCGCTGGAGGCGAAATCTGCCACGCTGGTTTTTCGTCACTGCGACGCGTGCGCGTGAATCATGCGTGCGCATCATTTGAAAGTTTTTCTTGTCACGCGCACGCGTCAGTCATGCGTACGCGTCGCTCGTGCTTTGCGCTAGGCATGTGTCCGCATCGTCCACGCGTGCGCATCGCTTGGGTTCTGCGCGAGTTACGTGTCCGTGTCGTCCATGCGTGCGCGTCGCTGCCATTTCCTTCAAAACTTCATTTTCGCGCGTTCCTTTCACTTTTGCATGTTTCCTTCCTGTTCTCTAAGCCATTCCTGCCCTATAGAGCCTGAAAATACTCAACACACGGATCACGACATCGAATGGTAATAAATGATAATTAAAATTAACAATTTTATGGTATAGGAAACATATTTTCACATATATTAAGGAATTATAAAACCAAGCAATTTATATGAATAAGTGAGCAAAGACTTGATAAAAAACCACTCAATTGAGTACAGAAAATATCATAAAATAGTGGTTTATCAACCTCCCCACACTTAAACATTAGCATGTCTTCATGCTAAGCTCAAGAGAACTAAAAGAGTGAAGGAGGAATGGTAGGATGTATGAAATGCAACTTATTTATATGAATGCAACTAAATACAGAATGTTTCTACCTACTTGGTTAAAAGTAGATAAATATTTTAAGAACAAATATGAACTGGATTTCACTAATTCAAATCATAAAAAAATGAAGTATAAATAACTTGTAAGAAGAAAATAGCTCATGAAAGTCGGGAACAAAGAATCGAGCATCGAACCCTCACTGGAAGTGTATGCACTCTAAGCACTCAGGTGTTTAAGGTTCGATCTCCTCGGTTCTCTACTAATCTTGCTTTCTAAGACTTGCTCTTCTTCTACTAATCAACATAAATTTAATGCACAAATACACATATCAAGAGGTCTTTTAAGGGCTGTAATGGGGTTAGGGTTAAGGTAGGATTGTATTTGGTTAAGTGGATTAAAATCTGAATTCTTGATTAACCTAAACTTACCACCTAACTTAAGACAATCCAGGTAATTACAATGCAAAATCTAACTGCCCATTAACTATGTTTTTGCACATATTCATGCATCCCAAATTTAAGTACAACTCATATTTATTGATATTATTACTTAACTTGGGGCATTTTGTCCCCTTTTTTTTATTATTTGCTTTTTTTTCTTTTTTTCTTTTTCTCATATTTTTTTTCTATTTCTCTTTTTTGTTTCTTTGTTTTTCCTAATGCATATGATTAAGGTATTGAATGCATAAACATGTCTTCAACATTTTTCACATTTTTACCAAAAATATATAATATACCCAATACTCAAACCAAATATTTTTAATCCCAATTTCTCCACACTTAATTCGTGAGTGATAAACCCCATATTTAGGGTTTATCTTGTATTGATTTTAGGGGATTTTATCACCTTTTATCCACATTTATTCAATGAATTAGTATAATTTTGTGATTGTCTCCTTATTTGTACTTAGATGTGAAAACATACTTTTTAGGCCTTTAACTTGATGATTTTAATCTCCCTTTGATTCCACTAGATGCCTTGATGTGTTTGTTAGTGATTTCAGATTGAAAAGGCTAGGAAGGGATCAAAGGAGTGAAGAGGAAAGCATGGAAAGTGGAGAAATCATGAAAAGTCAAAGAAGTTGAACTCGCCCATGGACGCGTGCACGCACCTGGCACTCACGCACGCATTGCGAATCACCCCATGGATGCTGATGAGCGGATATTTTATACGTTTTTTGGGGGTAATTTCATGTAGATTTTAGTATGTTTTAATTAGTTTTTAGTAGAATATTATTAGTTTTTAAGCAAAAATCATATTTCTGGACTTTATTATGAGTTTGTATATTTTTCTGTGATTTCAGGTATTTTCTGGCTGAAATTGAGGGAGTTGAGCAAAAATCTGATTTAGGCTGAAAAAGGACTGTTGATGCTGTTGGATTCTGACCTCCCTGCACTCGAAATGGATTTTTTGGAGCTACAGAAGTCCAATTGGCGCGCTCTCAATAGGGTTAAAAAGTAGACATCCAGGGCTTTCCAGCAACATATAATAGTCCATACTTTTCGCGAAGATAGACGACGTAAACTGGCGTTCAACGCCAGTTCCATGTTGCAGTCTGGCGTCCGGCGCCAGAAACAGGTTACAAGTTGGAGTTCAACGCCAAAAACACGTTACAACCTGGCGTTCAACTCCAGAAACAGCCCAGGCATGTGAGAAGCTTAAGTCTCATCCCCAGCACACACCAAGTGGGCCCCAGAAGTAGATTTCTGCACCAATTATCTTAGTCTACTCATTTTTTGTAAACCTAGGTTACTAGTTTAGTATTTAAACAACTTTTAGAGACTTATTTTGTATCTCATGACATTTTTAGATCTGAATTATATACTCTCTGACGGCATGAGTCTCTAAACTCCATTGTTGGGGGGTGAGGAGCTCTGCAGCGTCTCGATAAATTAATGCAATTACTTCTGTTTTCCATTCAAACACGCTTGTTCTTATCTAAGATGTTCATTCGCGCTTAACTATGAAGAAGGTGATGATCCGTGACACTCATCACCTTCCTTAATCCATGAACGTGTGCCTGACAACCACCTCCGTTCTACATCAGATTGAATGAGTATCTCTTAGATTCCTTAATCAGAATCTTCGTGGTATAAGCTGGAATTGATGGCGGCATTCATGAGAATCCAGAAAGTCTAAACCTTGTCTGTGGTATTTCGAGTAGGATTCTGGGATTGGATGACTGTGACGAGCTTCAAACTCGCGAGTGTTAGGCGTGATGACAAACGCAAAAGAATCAATGGATTCTATTCCGACATGATCGAGAACCAACAGCTGATTAGCCGTGCTGTGACAGAGCATTTGGACCATTTTCGCTGAGAGGATGGGAAGTAGCCATTGACAACGGTGACACCCTACATATAGCTTGCTATGGAAGGAGCCTTGCATGTGGGAAGAGGATTACAAGAGAAAAGCTGAAATAAAGCAGACAAAACATCTCCAAAACTCCAACATATTCTTCATTATTAAAGTAACAATTATTTATTTTATGCTCTTTTATTTTTCGTAATTCAAACTGATAATTATAATTGATATCCTGACTAAGAATAATAAAATAACCATAGCTTGCTTCAAACCAACAATCTCCGTGGGATCGACCCTTACTCATGTAAGGTATTACTTGGACGACCCAGTGCACTTGCTCGTTAGTGGTACGAAATCATAAGAAATCTTGATTTTGATATTGGGATTAAAATTTCGTGCATCAGACGCGTACGCGTGCTATGCGCGTACGCGTCGGTGCTGGTTTATGATTTTTTAATGAAAACATGGCCAGCGAATTCAGAAGGGTTGTGGGGCCCAATCCCAACCAACTTTGGCGCCAAAAATACTATTTAAAGCCAAGGATTGAAGAGCAAAGGGGATTCACTCACTTAGAATCATTCACACTCATTAGGATTAGTTTAGAGTTAGTTTTAGAGAGAGAAGCTCTCACTTCTCTCTAGGATTAGCTCTCACTTCCTATTGACGTCGATTTTCCATCCACGCGTACGCGTTGCTGACGCTTATGCGTGGGTTGGCTAAAATACGAGGGATGTGCACGCGTCGTGCACGTGTCGCCCACGCGTACGCGTGGGTTAGCTCGTGCGCAAGGCACCCTTCCTGCACCGCTCCCGCGTGACTAAACCTAATCCTAATCCTAATCCTAGAGAGAAGTGAGAGCTTCTCTCTCTAAAACTAACTCTAAACTAATCCTAATGAGTGTGAATGATTCTAAGTGAGTGAATCCCCTTTGCTCTTCAATCCTTGGCTTTAAATAGCATTTTTGGCGCCAAAGTTGGTTGGGATTGGGCCCCACAATCCTTCTGAATTCGCTGGCCATATTTTCATTAAAAAATCATAAACCAGCACTGACGTTAGAATTTTTGCTAGTAAAGAATTTATAAAAATATTCGTGTTGTAGATATAGCTTCTAAACTAACAGAAATCCCTTCATACAATAGTTTTGGTTGTCACAAGTAACAAACCCCTAAATAAATTGATAACCGAAGTATTTAAACCTCGGATCGTCTTCTCAAGGAATTGCAGGGAGGTATGTTCTTATTATTGGTTATGAGTTTGTAAATTGGGGATTTTAAGAATGAGGAACAATTATGATGAATGACAAGTAAAATAAATAATTGACTGTAAAGCAAACCCTTTGGCAAGGTATGAGAAATTGGAAGTCCAGACTTATTTATTCTTATCAATAATAATGAAAGTTGAATCTTAATTCCACTTAGTTAACCTTTGCTAAAGCAAAGGAAAGTCAAGAGACTAATTAGTTTGATCTTCGAATCCTATTTATTTCCTAAGAAAAGGTTGGGATTATTGAAGTTCAATTCAATTAGCAAAGATAACAGCTATCAATTATGTTGAGTTAAGATAACTCCTGAGTTACTGATTTCTTAACCAAGACCAAAAAGGTGGAAAGCTAAATTGAAATCATAAATCTAAAAACATCTCAATAATGTATAATCCTAACATGAAAGGTCCATAAGCCAATTGGGCAACACAAATCAAATACCAATAAAAGCATTAAAGTATCTAAGATAAGAGATAAATATAAAGTAAAGGAAATATTGAACCTGATAAAAAGTTGAATTAAATCCTAATTTCTAAAAATCCTAATTTCTAAATTCTAAGAGAGAGGAGAGAGCCTCTCTCTCTAAAAACTACATCTAAAACTAAAATTATGAATTATAAAAAGCATAATGAGTCTCTGCAAGTTCCCTGACTTTAATCTGTGTTTCTGGGTCGAAAACTGGGTTGAAATGCGGTCCAGAATCTCTGTCAGCGACTTTTGTAATTCTGCAGATCGCGTACGTCACGTGATCGCGTCATCCATGCGGATTCGCGTTTTTTCCTGCCACGCGTTCACGTCGTCCATGCTTTTGCGTCACTTGTGCTTTTCCAATCCGCACGGTCGCGTGAGCCATGCGGCCGCGTCACTGCGAATTTTTTTCTTTCGCGCGGTCGCGTCGCTGACGCGTACGCGTCACTTCCCGCTGGTCATCTCCTCAATTTCTTGTGTTCCTTCCATTTTTTTGCAAGCTTCCTTCCCAATCTCTCACTCATTCATGCCCTATAAAGCCTGAAACACTTAACATACAGATCAAGGCATCGAATGGTAATAAGAGAGGATTAAGATTAGCTAAATTAAGACCAAAGAAGCATGTTTTCGATCATATAATAATTTTAGGAAGGAAATATAAATGCATGCTAATTATATGAATAAGTGGGTAAAGACCATGATAAAATCACACAATTAAGCACATTGTAAACCATAAAATAGTGGTTTATCAAGTACCAACGCGTACGCGCACAGCACGCGTACGCGTCCATGGGGTGATTCGCAATGCGCGCATGAGTGCCAGGTGTGTGCACGCGTCCATGGGCGAGTTCAACTTCTTTGACTTTTCATGATTTCTCCACTTTGCATGCTTTCCTCTTCATTCCTTTGATCCCTTCCTAGCCTTTTCAATCTGAAATCACTAACAAACACATCAAGGCATCTAGTGGAATCAAAGGGAGATTAAAATCATCAAGTTAAAGGCCTAAAAAGCATGTTTTCACATTTAAGTACAAATAAGGAGACAATCACAAAATCATGCTAATTCATTGAATAAATGTGGGTAAAAGGTGATAAAATTCCCTAAAATCAATACAAGATAAACCCTAAATATGGGGTTTATCAGTGAGTACTCTCACTAGTCTAAGCTAACCAATGATTCAAATTAGGGACATTATTGTTTTTCGCTTAGAGTTAATGATGTGCTAAAATAAAGAACAAATGGGGTAAAATAGGCTCAAATTGGTTTGCAAAGGATAATGAAAGGGTAAGGCTATATGGGTATGTAAGCTAAGTGAAACAAGGCCTCAATCATATAAGTGCATGCATACATTAAATAATGAAAATATAGAATTAAGCAAGACAAAGATCACAATTTCAGAGATAGCAACACACACCAAAAATAAAATATTGGTTGATAAAATGTAACCAATCGAATAGGTTCAAAATCTCACTGGTTTTGTGTGTTCGAGCTCTAAACCATGTTCCAAAATCAATTTATTTAAGCAAGTTTAACAAAATTTTAATTCAAATTAGTGAAATGCTATAAGAAGGTTTCTTGAAAAAGAAATTATTACTTCAACCAAGTAATTGGTAAAATATGCACAAAATCAAACAAACATGCAATTAAACATGCAAATGCAACAACTAATTTAACAAAGAAGATTAAACATTGGTGTTGAGTCAGAAAGTACTAACCACCGGAAGTCGGTATCGACCTCCCCACACTTAAAGATTGCACCGTCCTCGGTGCATACAGAGATGTACAAGTGGACAGGTGGTTCCAACTGATGCTTTTTCTCCAAAGATTGTGCGGCAGACTTGTTTATTACGCCAATTAGAAACTTTTCCTTTACCCCGCTTTGGTGGCCAGCCTGAAAGAAGAGAAAAAGGAATAAGAATGACCTATAAACAAAAATATAAAAACAGATAAAATCTAGGTGGGCTAATGCCAAATAATAATGAGGTTTTCAACTACATGGTAGCTGCAACATGTAAGTGAGAAAATAATAGAAGCATAGGGCATAGCAACTAAATAGCAAACAAGTCAAGTAGCACCGAAAATAATGCAAGAAATATGCAACAGTTGAGTGAGAAAACTTTTAACACCAATGTGAAAACAACAAGTATAGAAAAGAAAGGGAAAAGAAACAGTGAAGTTAAAATGCCATGAATGCGAGTATGCAAATGTAACAAATAGAAGAAAAGAAAGGGAATAAGGATGAGAGAGGAGGAGAAGAATAAGAAAGTAGAGAGAAAAGTAGAATAATGGAGTCTGCGAAGCGACGTGAAAGCGTCACCCACGCGTACGCATGGGTGTGCAAAAGAAGAGGCGATGCGGAAGCGTCGGTCACGCTTTCGCGTGGGTGAGCAAGAATCCAAGTGACGCGTAAGCGTCGGTCACGCGTACGCATGACCACTGGTTGTGCTAAATGCACAATACCAGCACCAAGGCAGCACAATCCTCGGCCAAATCACCTATTGACGTCGATTTTCCATCCACGCGTACGCGTTGCTGACGCTTACGCGTGGGTTGGCTAAAATATGGGTGATGTGCATGCGTCGCCCACGTGTACGCTTCGGTTGGCTCGTGCGCAAGGCACCCTTCCTGCACCGCTCCCGCGTGACTTTCTGTAAGGTTTAGCGTCGCATGTGACGCGTGCGCGTGGTTCACGCGCACTCGTGGGACGCGTTTTTCTCTTTCTCTTTTATTTTATGCAAAATGCAAAATGCAGCATGAATATGCAGAATTTATGAATGAACACTAATAAAAATAAAATGAAATAAGACTAAGAACAAAAATGAACGATTATACTATGGTGGGTTGTCTCCCACCTAGCACTTTTGGTTTAAGTCCTTAAGTTGGACGTTTGGTGAGCTCCTTGTCATAGAGGCTTGTGCTTGAACTCATCCAGGAATCTCCACCAATGTTTGTAATTCCAATGGCCTCCGGGATCCTAAACTAGGCGCAAAGAGCCTTCAAGCAAGTGACAAGGCCCTAAGAATGTTGATTGCTAGACTGAATTTCAGGGTCCCAAACCTTGCTTTTGCACCCGTCTTCTTGTTGATCATCATTGTTCCAACCGGGTGGCAAGCAATTCAAATTCTCACTAAGGCATCCAAACAGCTTCCTAGACCCATTCATTCGAGCTCTACACCAACCCTTGCATTTAGATTTTGAGCTCCTAACCACAACGAACCTAGGATTATGTTGCCAACCACTAACCATTTCCCTCTTACTCTTAAAGCCACAAAGTGCTCTAAGCTGACCATCTGTCTCAAGTAAACCATATTCAAGTGGGAAAGTAAAGGTCAAGGATAAGAGTTTTACCCACTTGAATGTTGTATTGGATGGTAATCGCTTTGGGGGAAAGGTCTCTAATAGCTTTGGCAAGGTGATTTCAAGCTCCATTCCCTTGTGTTCTCCCTTGGCAGCTTCCACCTCTTTGCAAGCTTTTTCAATTTCAACCTCTTCCTCTTGGTAGCTTTCTTCCTATTCAATCTCTTCTTCATTACCTACCAAGGGCATGGGAGGTTGTGTTTCTTCTCCTTTAATCTCTATGTCAAGTCCAATGGGAGAGGATTCAATTGTAGATAAGGATTCATTAATGATTGAGTCCATCTCTTGATCAACCTCTTCAAAGTCTTCAACCAGGCTATGCCTTAGAGGTTGTACACCCTCCTCAACATTAATTTCAAACATCTTTGAAGGAGGCACTATAACTTGACTTTCCCATGGAGGTTCAGCATCTCCTAAGTCTTCAACCACTTCTTCCTTTTCAATAATTACGGCTTCCTCCAGTTGTTTTAGCATAAAATCGTACTCCTCCTTGATGATTTTCTTTCTATGACAACTCCCTTCAACTACTCCTTCATCTTCAAGGGTCTCTCTTACCTCCGCATTTTGGGCTTTCTCTTGCTCCTCTGGAACTAGGGCAGCGTGTAACCGATCCATTGCGTCTCTAAGATGACCCATTCTCTCTTGTTCCATATCACTAGCATAATTGGGATCGTGTTCCTCTTGGGTTGATGGATGTGGGTGTTCTTCCATAGAGGGTGGTGGTGTACTAGAGCTTGAGGGTTGAGTATTGGAGGTAGAGGGTTGGTCCATGCGGGATATAAGATTTTGGAGTGTAGAGGTTAGACTAGTGATAGAGGCAAGTGTAGTATGAAGCTCTGTTTGCCCTTGGTGAATAACACCAAGGGTGTTGTCATCTAGTGGAGGTTGGGGTGGATAGGAGGGTTCATTATTTTGGAGAAAGGGTGCATGGTAGGAAGGTGGTTCTTCTTGGTAAGAATATGGAGATGGTGTGTATTGAGGTGGTGGTTCTATGTATGGTTCATTTGGTTCGTATTGTGGTTGGTGTGGTGGATAAGGGTTAGTGTCATATGGAGGTGTTTGGTTGTAGGGGGATTGTGAGTATGGTAGTTTAAAGCTATGTCGAGGAGGGGGTTCATAGACATGTTGTGGTGGGTATTGAGTGTCACGTAAAGGTCCATTATAACCATTGTCTTGGTATGCATCATGGAATGGTTGTTGCTCGTGGTATATTGGAGGGGGTTGTTGCCAAGAGGGCTGATCAAATCTTTGTGGCTCCTCCCATCTTTGATTGTTCCAACCATGGTGCATGTTGTCATTATAATCTCCTCTTCCTGCAACATAATTATAACCACGCTCGTAGCCAAAGGGGTGAGAGTTCATAGTAGAAGAGATAAACATAAACTAATAAAGATACGCAACTAAGTCCTAAAACTAACAAACAAGTAAAAAGAAAATATTTACAATAACCAATAATAAGGCTCACGTTTGCAATTTCCCAGCAACGGCGCCATTTTGACGAACGGACTTCTGCCGGTAAAGAATTTCACAAAAATAATCACGTTGTAAGTATAGTTTCTAAACCAACAGAGAATCCTTTCGTACAAAAAACTTGTTTCTCACTAAAGCAAACCCAGTAAAATTTATAACCGAAGTATTTAAACCTCGGGTCGTCTCTCAAGGAATTACAGGGAGGTATGATTTATTATTGGTTATGGAAAAGTATCTTTTGGGTTTTTGAAATAGGGAATAAGGAAATAAATTGCAAGAAAGTAAACTAATAATTAATAAAACTCTTGGCAAGGTATGAGAACTGAAAATCCTGTCCTAGTTATCCTTATCACTGGTGATGAGAATCGTTCACTGCTCCCACTTAGTTAACCCTTACTAAATAAAGGAAAGTCAAAGTGGACTAATCAATTTGATTCCTCAAGTCCTAGTCAACTCCTAAGGAAAGACTAGCTTTAGAGGGATCCAAACCAATCAGCAAATTCCAATTATCAATCACAAAGGAGTTTGATAACTTGAGTGTCACCAATTACTCAACCAAAGCCAAAAGGGGAAAATCTAAATTATTTATATCATAAATAGAAGAAAGCAATCATAAATCTGAAATACCTCAAATTGCATTAAATAAAGAAAATCAAATCTAACATGGAGTTCATAAATCAAATTGGGAAAATAAACGAACTAAAGTCATAGAATAGGTAAAAGTAGAAGAGAAACTAAATTAAAGGAACATTGAACCTGGAATGAAGAAGAAATAAATCCTAATCCTAAAAGAAATCCTAAAACCTAAAACCTAAGAGAGATGAGAGAGCCTCTCTCTCTCTCTAGAAAACTACATCTAAAACCTAAATTGTGAATAATGAATATTGTATCCCATGAATGGATGGATTCCTCCACTTTATAGCCTCTAATCTGTGTTTTCTGGGCTTGGATTTCTGGACCCTTTTTTGACCCAAATCACATACTGATCACTGGCCAAAATGTTGAAACTAAAAGCATAGTAAATTGCATGCTTCTACTTTACTAATTTTTTGACAGTTGCAATATGCTTACCAAAGGAGAGGTGCCAGAACTAGTCCAAGCTTCATAAAGGCTCTGTGATGAGTTATCTGGGTCTGTGACCTAAATAAGAGTCAATATTTAACAATAGTTCCAGGTGCAGATTTCTGCGGATCAGTGGCTCCAATTAGTTTTTTGCCATAAGTTATGACTCCTTCTCCTTCCCAAACCTGTTTCATGAATTCAAGGAAAAATCATACTAGTCTAGAAACAATAACAGGGCCAGAGCTAATATGACAGAGCTTAATTGAAGATGGTGACAGAATAGTTTTGACTAACCAAAAATGCAGTCTCATTATACGACCTTAGAACAGTAACCACAGCCAAATCAACGATCATCAACGACTCTAGGAGCCTCTAATTTTCCAGATTTAGGCCAGATCAAATGCAGAATTTTCACTACTCAGCAACAATTCAGCAAAGATAGCAGCAAAAAATCAGAATATAAAATTGCAAAATTAGAGTCTACAGCAGCAAAAGCTTTAGAATCAGCAAGAAATCCAAAACTTACAGAAGAAGTTCACATCAAAGGAGAAGAAGGAGACTCATCAGATTTCAATTTTACATTTTAACCTCAACAACAAACAAAATCAACAAAGCTGGCATATCGAGCAATAATTCAGCATTCATCTTTGTCTATTTATGCAGAAAACGAAGAAGAAGCAACAGATTTGGCTGAAGAAGAAGAATTAGCTTTCAATTTTGAATTTCAACCAGTATAATCAAGAGCAATTTCAGTTCGAGCAAGATTCTAAAATTTAATTCCAAAACTGCAATCAAAATTACCTTTCATTCCAGAACACACAAGAGAAGAACACCTGGATCTACATTTGGCGCATTTGGAGGAAACAGCTCGGGCCGAGCTGAGGAGGAAGTTGCCATCCAGGGCGGCGGCGTAGCAGCAGAGGGGTTGAATCGCCCACCGCCAAAGCCACCTTACTCGTTTACAAAGGCTGTGGTTGGCTGGGCGACAGCCAGTCGCGCCATCGCAAAGTTGGAGGGAGATGACACCGTGCATGAAGGAGGCGGATGCACCCAGAGCGGTGAGAACAACGACGACGCAACTACCTCCGCGACCACCAGAGGCAGAGATCTTCCCTGAAGGATGAGTGCAGTGATTCCTGAACCGGTGGATGAGGATAACTAGCAAATGGCCATTGCTGAGGTCAGTGATGAGATTGTGCGACACGAGCGGCGGTGGCAGCACTGATAGAAGCTCGTGGACAGTGAGAGAGCGTGGACGGAGAGAGCGTGGACGGAGAGAGGAAGAAGCTCTTCACTTGTGTGGAGTGTGAATGGAGGTCGAGAGACTAGGGTGTAAGTTAGGGTTAGCTGAATGTTTCCGATGGAAAATTTTAAATTACAGACGGATTTTCTGTCTGTAATAGTTTAATAAAACGCAACGATTTGTCCATTTAATTACAGACGGAAAATCCGTTTGTAACTATTTTTCACGGAAAAAAATTAATTTTTCCGACAGAATTATCGAAAGATTCTCTTTTCCGTCTGTAATTTATGCTAATTCATTTTTTTGTTTTCTGACAAAAAATTTTTCTGAAATTCTGTCTGTATTTTCGTAGGATAAAATCCGTCGGAAATATCTGTCTGTAATAACTAATTTTTTAGTAGTGTCCTTAAACTCGGTGAAACTCGTCGAAGGTCTCATGAAAACACTCAACGGATCCTTATCCATAAACCTAATTCTGGAACGCGTTTTTTCTCAATCGACCTTCTATAGTGTACCAAAATCAAGAAGTTCTCATCGGTAGCCATTGTGCGGCTCACTATGATGGAGAATTCACATTCCACAATTATTTATACACATTTGTTCCCTACTAAATCGAATTACCTTGCCTCCATTTACATATGTTGCTGAAATTATGATAAATTTGGTCTCCAACAAGGTAAATCGAATTAAGCTACTTCGATTTACTTAAAAAAATATCACCTATATATGCATAAATCTAACTGACTTAATTCGATTTATTTACTGCATGTGTAAATTAAAATTGACTAATTCAATTTATATCTAGCTAATGCACCCCTGATAAAACTATGTTGCCTAATTCAATTTATTTCTAAAAATTGTAATTCGAATTACTCTGATTTAATTTACATAAAAGATGTCTTTAGAAGGTTTACATACTACTTTTTATTTTGAATGATATATGTAATATTTATTTCATGCCATTAGTTTATCTAAGTAGTTTACCCAATAATTTAAAAAGCCAAGAATTAGTCAGCATTTAGTAGAGTAACTTTGAAGTCACGTCATATTTTTGCTTGGTACATTCTAAACTTCGGTTTCGATTCCTATGAAAAACTCAGTCAAGTTCTTTTGAAAAAAATAAAGTGTAGTTTTATTATTTTTTGTCAGGTTTTTCACAAATTAAAGTAATATATTTATTTAAAGTACCATTGTACTGTATTAATCTTAAACAATATAATAATAATAATAATAATAATAATAATAATAATAATAATAATAATAATAATAATAATAATAATAAGATAGTTTAAATTCGTCAAATACACTTTTCAAATGGTTTAAAACTAAATCGTGATCATTGATGTATATTATATCAGTGTTAATCTATTTATATTATCTAAAAAATCTCTCAATAGTGAGGAATTTTTAAATAAATAATATAAATCAAATATATTTATTAATATTTTTTTGGAAAAATATATTTTTATATTATATTATATATATTGTTTACACCGTAAATAAAAAAGTATATATATATATATATATATCTCGATTAAATGAAATAAATAATCTTTTTTATATATATTTTATTTGTAAATAAAATAAATAAAAAATTATATTTGTATATATCTCAGCAAAAACAATTTTTTAACAAATTAAAATCCTTCAAATACAAAAAAATTAATATTATAAAATTTATTTAACAAAATAAAGTTAAAATAATAATTTAAATACAAAATAATAAAATAAATAAATTCGAATATATAGAATAAAATCTTGAAACAAATCCAAATAAATAAACTTATCATGAAGTTAATATTAAAATTTATAGATTTCGTTTTATTTATCTATTATGTGTAAGTGTTTATATTTAAAAAATAATAATTGATTATCCATCATCGATTTCTTTTAGTAAATTCATGAATCGAGTCACAAAAATCCTCTTAACTGAGGCATGTATTTTTTTAAAATTTTTAAATAAAATTTAATTTATGGGCAAATACCCTAAAATTAAAAAATAACAATTTAAACAAATAATAATAATTTATGATTTAAGAGAATAATCTGTAAATAACTTAAAATTTAAAAAATAACAAACTAAGCAAATAACTTAAAATTTAACAAATAACTAGCTAAGCAAAATAACTTAAAATTTTAAAAATAACAACCTAATAAACAAAACAACTTAAACAAATAATTTAAATTTAAAAAGTAACAACCTCTTTTGAAGATGACGTTTTGTTTCTATTTTTAAATTTAAACTCTTATTATTTTGTTTTCGAACATGTTTCTTACTATTATTACTTGCTTTTTATTGTTTTGTTATTATTTTTAAATTATTGATTTCATTATTAAACAACCATCCTAATTTTAAAATAATTTATAAATAACTTTGTTTAAATTAATTCAATAATATTAAGATTTAAATATCCAACTACCTTACTAATAAACTCGAAAACTAAATCCTTATTGATATCTAACCACCTAACCAAATAATTTATTAATTTTTTTAAATTAGTTCAATATTAAGATTTATATATCTAACTACCTTCCTAATAAACTCAAAAACTAAATCATTATTATTATCTAATAATCTAACCAAATAATCTATTAATTTATAAATAAAATTACAAAAATTTTTAATAACGATATTTAAGCAAATAATCTCGAAGCTCAACATATGAGTACTACGTCAGTAAAATGTCTCCACATTTATATTCGGTCTAGAGAAAAGATTGTTTCAAATTTTAAAAGTAACAACTTAAGCAAATAATAAATTATAATTTATAAATAACATTTTTAAAGTTTTTAGTGATGACACCTAAGAAAAAAATTATTAGTTCAACAATATTAAAAACTAAATACCCAACAACCTAAGAAAGTGTATTTAAAAATTTAAAAGGTAACAACTTAAGCAAATAAGAAATTATAATTTATAAATAAAATTTTAAAAATTTTTAGTGACGACATTTAAGCAAATAAATTCTCAAATTCAATGTATGAACACCACGTCAGCATAATAGCTCCCTATTTATATTGCTAATGTTATTGTTATTGCTATAAAGATAAAGATAAAGATATACTTAGAAAATGTGTAATATAATATAAAAATATATTTTTTAAAATAAGAAAATATTTGTTTTATTTTATTTATTTAAAAATTCTGCTAACCATTTTTACTGAGAGAATTGTCATAATATTTCAAATTAGTTTTCTAAATATTTTTGTTCGAAAAATTTAGTTATAAATATATTTGGGTAAAGTATATTTTTTGTCCTAAAAGTTTGACAAAAGTTTAAAAAATGCCCCTAAGTTTTATTTTGTTTCAATTTTGTCCCAAAAGTTTTTTATTTGTATCAAATATATCCCTGAAAACTAATTTTTTAAAAAATTTCATGCATTATTATTAGATTGGTCTTATATTTTTTGAAAATTTAGCTGTCGAGAGTATATTTGATGCAAATCGAAAACTTTTAAGACAAAATTGAAACAAAATAAAACTTAGGGGTAATTTTAAAATTTTTGCCAAACTTCAAGGATAAAAAATATACTTTACCCAATATATTTTAATCACAAAATATTTTATTTTATTAGATAAATAAGTTCTAATGTCAAATTCTAGTACAAAAACTTTTAACAAATTAATATCAATCTTTATTTTAAAAAATATCAAAAATTTCTAAAAATTATAATTTTTTGTTGTAAATTATTATTATTATTTATATTTTAATATTAACATGCCAATGAAAACATTTTATATAAAAAGATAGAAAAAAATCTATTCACCGATACATTCAATTATTCAATTTTATGAGATTTTTAAAATTATAAGAGCAGAATAATACATTTTCATATATTGATAATATGTAGGTGTATTATTGATACAGGGAGAACATAATATCCCATCTCCAAGGAATTTTGAAAACGAACGCGCTACACATCCATGTAATCATGTAACCAAGTTGGTCCAATCCCAAATAGAGTCACGCGCATTAATGACGAGTGAAAAGTGAAAACATGTGCCTGAAATCCTTCGTTACTTTGCGCTCATTATGAAAAAACGTTACTTCTTCTCTGCTCGCGTTATAAGTTTCACTGTTCTCCTCTGATCTGCTTGCGTTTTCTTTCTTGTTCTTCTTCTTCTTCTTCTTTACTCGCGTTCTTTGTTATGGATCTGAGTTGACTTCAATGTAATTAGCTTTGTCGTTCTTCTTCTTTTCGTTTTCTTCTTTGATCTGGATTTCTGAATTGAAACAATGAATGAATCAACTTCAAAATCAGTTAAATGAGTGCGATTTGGATTATTCTTCCGAAATGCATCACAATAATCTTAAACATTGAACAATGTAAAAGGAAGCCACCGAATCGAACAACATTCATTTGGTGAATCAAAATCACAAAGGTCACTGAACCGAACAATGTTCATATAGTGAATAAATGGTGATCAACTTTCAATCAACAAGAATAATAGTAAAAGAAAACCACCAAACCAATAATATTCATTTGGTGAATTAAAATCACAAAAATCATCGAATTTAATAATGTTCATGTAGTGAATAAATGGTGATCAACTTTCTTCTTCCTTTACTTTTCTTTTTTAATGAATAACATTGTATATGCCTACGCAAATAGTCGTCACTATTGGGTTCAGCCATTCAGGTGCATTACTTCGATGGCAAGAGCAACAACAACATTAACAATAGAATAATAGTAACAATAATGACATTATGATAATGTTAACAATAACAATAGCGCAATAGTAATAGAACAACATTATAACAACATCATCAACAGGAACGACAACATCAACCATAGAGCAACAAAGAAAATCAATGATAATAACAATTGTTTAATTAATAAAGACTAATTATTCCTACCACCAAAATCTTTCATTATGTGTACTAAATTTTGGTCAGACAATTTAATTCAATTGAAGAGTTTGTCTTCAAAATTACAGATATTTTTTATTTTCATCTCCCCTCTCTGGTGCAAACAATTAGTTGATTCTTAATCTTGTTTCTGTCTCGAATCGTATTCTTATTTTAGTAGAAAAATCGACAAATTTTGAATAATGTTTGTAGAACTTTCCAACTTCTTCTAGTATCTTAAAAATCATTCCCATCTTTAGGACAAATTTTTCATCCACAACACAACTGGTCTGCACAGTAAACCAAAATTTTAATTATAGTGAACCGAAATCTTAATTACGGTGAAACAATTATATAGTGCTTAGGGAACAAAACAGAATATATTCGTCTAATTTTTTTTAGACTCCTTTCTGCATACCGAACCGAACACATGCACATGGTGAAACAACTTTTTAGTACTTATCGAACTGAAAAGTTACTCACACAGTTACTCACAGTTACATATTATCAATTAAATTAAATTCAATTCAGATATATATCACCTCAGTCCATTCAATTCACTTCAAATAAAATTAGCAATTGCATTCCATTGAATTCGATTCAAAATTCAATAATCCAAACCTCATCAAATTGATGCGTTTCGGAAGAATTATCCAAATCGCACTCATTGAACTAATTTGAAATTGATTCATTCATTGTTTCAATTCAGAAGTGCAGATCGAAGAAGAAGAAGAACGACGACGAAGCTAATTACGTTGAAGTCAATCCAGATCCATAATGCAGAGAAGAAAAACGCGAATAGAGGAGAACAACGAATTTAATTAGGTTGAAGAAGAAGAAGAAGAAGGTACTTGGATTAAGTTATATGGAAAGGTTTACATTGAGAAAGGTTTACGTTGAGAAATGTTGATCAAGCAGAAGAAGGATTACATTACATACGTTATATGAGGCGCATGTAAAACAAACGAGTGTGTGGGTGGAGAAAACGCGTGAAGTGGAAAGTACTTGGATACCATCCATATAATTTTTACATGGATGTAGAGCTTTTCCCTTTTGAAAAACATAAGAAAATTTAGGGTTAAGTATTTTTTTCGTCCCTAAGGTCTGGGGTGAAAATCAAATTCGTCCCCGACCTTTTTTTGTTATTAAAATCATCCTCAATGTCACAAAATGTTATAAAATCATCCTTTTCCTAATTTTTGGACAAAACTACCGTTCATCTTAATTTCATCATTTACCTTCAGTTCTTCTTTTTCTTTCCACAACACAAACAGAGAGGAGGGAAAGCAAGAAACGAAGAAAAGCAGAGACTCAAAGAAAGAGAGAAAGAGAAGCAGAGACTTAGAGAGAATGAAGCCTCGCCGCGCCTGGCCGTCGTCGTGGCGACTCACCGTCGCCCTCGCAGCATCGCGACTCCCCCTCGCCAGCGCCGCGACTCCCCCTCTTAGCAACGCACCTGACCCTCGCCCTCCTCGTGTTTTCCAATTTTGGATCTCCCTTTTCTCGGGTTTATATCTCCCTTTCCTCCCTCTCCAATGACCATTTCAAAGACCAGTGGCGGCAGTTTTGACGCGAGCGCTCTCTCTCCGCACGTGCTCTCTCTTTCTTCTTTCAATGGTGGTGGTAGCGGGATTGAGTGTCATTGTCGCCGTTGAAGAGTAGCGGTTTTAGAAGAAAAAAAAAAGAAGAAGAAGATTCACCGAACAAGGAGTCTCTTTACCGGTCCTGTCACCCTCTTCGGCGGTATAGTCACCACCGTCGCCGCCGCCAACTTCATCCTTGTCAAAAATGTAAAATCTTATCCTTTTTATTAATTCTCTCTTTTTTTTTTCATTAAGTGATTTTCGTTCGTTTTAGATCTTCCTTCTTCGAAAGGAACAATTTTGATTCGTTTCTATGGAATCCGAAGCTAAATCATGATATGGGTTCATAGAAAATTTTCAATTTTTTTTTGTTTTGTTCGTGGCAGTTTCTGAGTTTTGTTTGTGCAAATAGGGTTAGTTTTTTAGTGTTGTGCTCATGCTTGAAGGGGTTATTGATGTGCCAGTTCCTTCTTGCCCAACTTCTAATTCCATGTGACAAAAGAATGTTACTATTGCTCTGTCCCCTAAGTTGATTTATTAAATATAGTTATATGCATTGTTGTTGCATTCTTTACTTTGTTGTTATTTGATGAGCGGATAATTTATACGCTTTTTGGCATTGTTTTTAGTATGTTTTTAGTATGTTTTAGTTAGTTTTTATTGTATTTTTATTAGTTTTTAGTTAAAATTCACTTTTCTGGATTTTACTATGAGTTTGTGTGTCTTTCTGTGATTTCAGGTATTTTCTGGCTGAAATTGAGGGACCTGAGCAAAAATCTGATTCAGAGGCTGAAAAGGACTGCAGATGCTGTTGGATTCTGACCTCCCTGCACTCGAAGTGGATTTTCTGGAGCTACAGAAGCCCAATTGGCACGCTCTCAACGGCGTTGGAAAGTAGACATCCTGGGCTTTCCAGAAATGTATAATAGTTCATACTTTTCTCGAGATTTGATGGCCCAAACCGGCGTTCTAAATCAGCTCAAAACTGTCCGGCGTTAAACGCCGGAACTGGCACAAGAATGGGAGTTAAACGCCCAAACTGGCATAGAAGCTGGTGTTTAACTCCAAGAAAAGTCTCTTCACATGAAAGCTTCAATGCTCAGCCCAAGCACACACTAAGTGGGCCCAGAAGTGGATTTTTATGTCATTTACTCATTTCTGTAAACCCTAGGCTACTAGTTCTCTTCAAATAGGACCTTTTGCTATTGTATTTTTCATCTTTTGATCATTTTCGATCTTAGGATCATCTTTGGACGTCTAGTTCTTAGATCATTGGGAGGCTGGCCATTCGGCCATGCCTAGACCTTGTTCTTATGTATTTTCAACGGTGGAGTTTCTACACACCATAGATTAAGGTGTGGAGCTCTGCTGTACCTCGAGTATTAATGCAATTACTATTGTTCTTCTATTCAATTCAGCTTGTTCTTGTTCTAAGATATCACTTGTTCCTCAACTTGATGAATGTGATGATCTGTGACACTCATCATCATTCTCACCTATGAACGTGTGCCTGACAACCACCTCCGTTCTACCTTAGATTGAGTGGATATATCTTGGATCCCTTAATCGGAATCTTCGTGGTATAAGCTAGAATTGATGGCGGCATTCAAGAGAATCCGGAAGGTCTAAACCTTGTCTGTGGTATTTTGAGTAGGATTCAATGATTGAATGACTGTGACGAGCTTCAAACTCCTGAAGGCTGGGTGTTAGTGACAGACGCAAAAGAATCAATGGATTCTATTCCAACCTGATTGAGAACCGACAGATGATTAGCCGTGCCGTGACAGGGTGCGTTGAACATTTTCACTGAGAGGACGGGACTGTAGCCACTGACAACGGTGATGCCCAACATACAGCTTTCCATGGAAGGGAGTAAGAAGGATTGGATGAAGACAGTAGGAAAGCAGAGAGACGGAAGGGACAAAGAATCTCCATACGCTTATCTAAAGTTCTCACCAATGAATTACATAAGTATCTCTATCTTTATGCTTTATTCATATATCATCCATAACCATTTGAATCTGCCTGATTAAGATTTACAAGGTGACCATAACTTGCTTCATACCAACAATCTCCGTGGGATCAACCCTTACTCGCGTAAGGTTTATTACTTGGACGACCCAGTGCACTTGCTGGTTAGTTGTGCGAAGTTGTGAAATTATGTTTAGATCATGGTACTGAGCACCAAGTTTTTGGAGCTATTACCAGGGATTGTTTGAGTTGTGAAAAGAATGAATCACAATTTCGTGCACCAAGTTTTTGGCGCCGTTGCCAGGGAATTAAATTTCCTAACTACAATTTCGCATTTATTCCCTGCAATAACAGTGCCAAGTTTTGATCCGCCAACAACACCAAGTTTTTGCGCTGTTGCCGAGGATTGTTGAGTTTGGACAACTGACGGTTCATCTTGTTGCTTAGATTAGGCATTTTTCTTCAGAGTTCTTAAGAATGAATTCTAGTGTTTCAAGGTGATGTTCTTATCATCACCAAAGCTGATTGATTCTCATCAATTTAGCTCTTGAATGTAATGTCCTGCTGAAGCTTGGCTAGCCATGTCTAATTTCTTTAGACTGAAGCTTTAGACTAACATTGCATGATTCCTGGAATTCTCATTAAGAATTTTGATACCTTTATTTTCTTTCCCACTTAATTTTCAAAAAATCCAAAAAAATTACAAAATCATAAAAACCAAAAATATTGTATGCTTCTTGTTGAGTCTAGTGTCTCATGTTAAGTTTGGTGTCAATTGCATGTTTCTGTTCTTCTTGCATTCATTCATGTGTCTTAAGTGATCTTCAAAATGTTCTTGATGATTTCATTGCTCTGATCTTTAAATTCTCTTGACTTGAGTGTTTTGTTGTTTCTCATATGCATTCTCATTTTGTTAGTGTCAGTAGTATACAAACTTCTAAGTTTGGTGTCTTGCATGCATTGTTTATTTGATTTTAGTTGCATTTTGATTATTCCTCATTATTAAAAATCCAAAAAAAATTTTAATTTGTGTCTTTTCAAGTCAATAATACAGAGAATTGAAGATTCAGAACATACAGCAGAGGAATTATACAGAAAAAGCTGGGCGTTGAAAACGCCCAGTGAGGAAGGCAAACTGGCGTTTAAACGCCAGCCAGGGTGCCTGGTTGGGCGTTTAACGCCCAAAAGGGTAGTGTTTTGGGGTTAAACGCCAGAATGGATACCATTCTGGGCGTTTAACGCCAGGATGGCACAAGAGGGAAGATTCTGTTTTTAACTCAAATTTTTTTCAAGTTTTCAAAATATTTTTTTTCAAAATCAAATCTTTTTCAAATCATATCTTTTCAATCATATATTTTCAAAATCAATTTCTTTCCATTTTCAAAAGTACTTGCTATCAATTAATGATTTGATTCAACATTTCAAGTATGTTGCCTTTTCTGTTGAGAAAGGTTTAATGTCTGAATCATATCTTTTCTTGTTAGCCAAGTCATTAATTTTTAAAATCAAATCTTTTTAAATTGTTTTTCAAATCATATCTTCTCAATCACATCTTTTTAAAACCATGCTTTTAAATTATATCTTTTTAATCACATCTTTTTCAAAATAGTTTTCAAATCATATCTTTTTAATTTCTAATTTCAAAATCTTTTTCAAAAATCACTTGATTTTTTTTCCACTCTTAGTTTTCGAAAATCAATTAGTTTTTTTTAACATGTTCTTAAAATCTTTTACTTAATTTTCGAAAATTTATTCCCCTCTTCTCACATCCTTCTATTTATGGACTAACAATCCTCCTCAATGCACAATTCGAACTCCATCATACTTGATAAGTTCGAATTCTTCTACCTCTTCCTTCTATTTTTCTTTTCCTCTGACACCTCAAGGAATCTCTATACTGTGACATAGAGAATTCCATATTTTCTTGTTCTCTTCTCTTTCATATGAGCAGGAGCAAGGACAAAAGCATTCTTGTTGAGGCTGACCCTGAACCTGAAAGGACCTTGAAGCAAAAGTTAAGAGAAGCTAAGGCACAACTCTCTATAGAGGATCTAATAGAAATCTTCAAAGAAGAAGACATGGCAGCCAAAAACAACAACAATGCCAACAATGCAAGGAAGGTGCTGGGTGACTTTACTGCACCTACTCCTGACTTCTATGGGAGAAGCATCTCTATCCCTGCCATTGGAGCAAACAACTTTGAGCTTAAGCCTCAATTAGTTTCTCTAATGCAACAAAATTGCAAGTTCCATAGACTTCCATTGGAAGATCCTCATCAGTTTTTAGCTGAGTTCTTGCAAATCTGTGACACTGTCAAGACTAATAGGGTTGACCCTGAGGTCTACAGACTTATGCTATTCCCTTTTGCTGTAAGAGACAGAGCTAGGATATGGTTGGACTCACAACTTAAAGAAAGCTTGAACTCTTGGGAAAAGCTAGTCAATGCCTTCTTGGCAAAGTTCTTTCCACCTCAAAAATTGAGTAAGCTTAGAGTGGAAGTCCAAACCTTCAGACAGAAGGAAGGTGAATCCCTCTATGAAGCTTGGGAAAGATACAAACAATTGATCAGAAAGTGTCCCTCTGACATGCTTTCTGAATGGAGCATCATAGGTATTTTCTATGATGGTCTGTCTGAACTGTCCAAGATGTCATTGGATAGCTCTGCTGGAGGATCTCTTCATCTAAAGAAGATGCCTGCAGAAGCTCAAGAACTCATTGAAATGGTTGCAAATAACCAATTCATGTACACTTCTGAAAGGAATCCTGTGAATAATGGGACGAATAAGAAGAAAGGAGTTCTTGAGATTGATACTCTGAATGCCATGCCATATTGGCTCAGAACAAAATATTGACTCAATAAGTTAATATGATTTCTCAAAGTCTGTCTGGAATGCAAGCTGCACCAGGCAGTACTAAGGACGCTTCATCTGAAGAAGAAGCTTATGATCCTGAGAACCCTTCAATGGAAGAGGTGAATTACATGGGAGAACCCTATGGAAACACCTATAATTCTTCATGGAGAAATCATCCAAATCTCTCATGGAAGGATCAACAGAGAGCTCAACAAGGTTTCAACAACAATAATGGTGGAAGAAACAGGTTTAGCAATGGCAAGCCTTTTCCATCATCTTCTCAGCAACAGACAGAAAATTCTAAGCAGAGCCACTCTGACTTAGCAACCATGGTCTCTGATCTAATCAAAACCACTCAAAATTTCATGACTGAAACAAGATCCTCCATTAGAAACTTGGTGGCACAAGTGGGACAGCTGAGCAAGAAGATTACTGAACTCCCTCCTAGTACTCTTCCAAGCAATACAGAAGAGAATCCAAAAGGAGAATACAAGGCCATTAACATGACCCACATGGCCGAATTTGGAGAGGAGGAAGAGGCAGTAAACGCCACTGAGGAAGACCTCAATGGACGTCCACTGGCCTCCAATGTGTTCCCTAATGAGGAACCATGGGAATCTGAGGCTCAGAATGAGACCATAGAGATTCCATTGGATTTACTTCTGCCATTCATGAGCTCTGATGAGTATTCTTCCTCTGAAGAGGATGAAGATATCACTGAAGAGTAAGTTGCTAAATACCTTGGAGCAATCATGAAGCTAAATGTCAAGTAATTTGGTAATGAGACTTGGGAGGATGAACCCCCTTTGCTCACCAAAGAACTGGATGACTTGTCTAGGCAGAGATTACCTCAAAAGAGACAGGATCCTGGGAAGTTTTCAATACCTTGTACCATAGGCACCATGACCTTTAAGAAAGCTCTGTGTGACCTAGGGTCAAGCATAAACCTCATGCTTCTCTCTGTAATGGAGAAGCTAGGGATCTTTGAGGTGCAAGCTGCAAGAATCTCATTAGAGATGGGAGACAATTCAAGAAAACAAGCTTATGGACTTGTAGAGGATGTTCTGGTAAAGATTAAAGACCATTACATCCCTGCTGATTTCATAGTCCTAGAGACTGGGAAGTGCATGGATGAATCCATCATCCTTGGCAGACCCTTCCTAGCCACAGCAAAGGCTGTGATTGATGTGGACAGAGGAGAATTGATCATTCAAGTGAATGAAGAATCATTTGTGTTTAAGGCTCAAGGATATCCCTCTATCACCATGGAGAGGAAGATGAAGAGCTTCTCTCAAAACATAGCCAAATAGAGCCCCCACAGTCAAACTCTAAGTTTGGTGTTGGGAGGCCACAACCAAATTCTAAGTTTGGTGTTGAACCCCCGCATTCAAACTCTAAGTTTGGTGTTGGAAGGTTCCAACATTGCTCTGAGTATCTGTGAGGCTCCATGAGAGCCCACTGTCAAGCTACTGACATTAAAGAAGCGCTTGTTGGGAGGCAACCCAATGTTATATTTATCTATTTTTCCTTGTTATTTTATGTTTTCTGTAGGTTGATGATCATGGAAAGTCCAAAAAATAATTGAAAAAGCAAAAACAGAATGAAAAATAGAAAGAAAAATAGCACACCCTGGAAGAAGATCTTGTTGGCGTTTAAACGCCAGTAAGGGCAGCAAATGGGCGTTTAACGCCCAGTCTGGCACCATTCTGGGCGTGTAACGCCAGAAAGGTGTACCAGACTGGCGTTAAACGCCAGGAAAGGGCAAGAAGTTGGCGATAACTGCCAGAAATGGGCACCAGCCCGGCGTTTAACGCCAGAATTGGCATAGAGAGCATTTTTGCTCACCACTTGGTGCAGGGATGAATTTTCCTTGACATCTCAGGATCTGTGGACCCCACAGGATCCCCACCTACCCCACCACCCTCTCTCTTCTTCTTCACCCATTCACCAATCACCTCAACCACTCTTCCCCAAAAACTCCTCACCTATCAAATCCCATCTTTCTCTTCACCACTCACATCCATCCTTCATAAAACCCCACCTACCTCACCATTCAAATTCAAACCACTTTCCCTCCCAAACCCACCCATTCATAACCGAACCCTACCCCTCTCTCCACCGCTATATAAACCCATCTTCACTCCTTCATTTTCACACAACCTAAACACTACTTCTCCCCCTTTGGCCGAACCACAAAGCCATATCCATCTCCTCTATTTCTTCTTCTTCTACTCTCTTCTTTCTTCTTTTGCTCGAGGACAAGCAAACCTTTTAAGTTTGGTGTGGTAAAAGCATTGCTTTTTGTTTTTCCATAACAATTTATGGCATCCAAGGCCGGAGAAACCTCTAGAAAGAGGAAAGGAAAGGCAAAAGCTTCCACCTCCGAGTCATGGGAGATGGAGAGATTCATCTCAAGGGTGCATCAAGACCACTTCTATGAAGTTGTGGCCTTGAAGAAGGTGATCCCCGAGGTCCCTTTCAAACTCAAAAAGAGTGAATATCCGGAGATCCGACATGAGATCCGAAGAAGAGGTTGGAAAGTTCTTACCAACCCCATTCAACAAGTCGGAATCTTAATGGTTCAAGAGTTCTATGCCAATGCATGGATCACCAAGAGCCATGATCAAAGTGTGAACCCGAACCCAAAGAATTGGCTTACAATGGTTCGGGGGAAATGCTTAGATTTTAGTCCGAAAAATGTAAGGTTGGCATTCAACTTGCCCATGATGCAAGGAGATGAACACCCTTACACAAGAAGGGTCAACTTTGATCAAAGGTTGGACCAAGTCCTCATAGACATCTGTGAAGAGGGCGCTCAATGGAAGAGAGATTCAAGAGGGAAGCCGGTTCAACTAAGAAGGCATGACCTCAAGCCCGTGGCTAGGGGATGGTTGGAGTTTATCGAACGCTCAGTCATTCCCACTAGCAACCGGTCTGAAGTTACTATAGACCGGGCCATCATGATTCATAGCATCATGATTGGAGAGGAAGTAGAAGTTCATGAGGTTATAGCCCAAGAACTTTATAAGGTGGCAGACAAGTCCTCTACCTTGGCAATGTTAGCCTTTCCTCATCTCATTTGTCACCTCTATTATTCAGTTGGAATTGACATTGAGGGAGACACCCTCATTGATGAGGACAAGCCCATCACTAAGAAAAGGATGGAGCAAATAAGAGATCCCACTCATCATGAAATCCCTGAGATGCCTCAAGGGATGCACTTTCCTCCACAAAACTATTGGGAGCAAATCAACACCTCCCTAGGAGAATTGAGTTCCAATATGGGACAACTAAGGGTAGAGCACTAAGAACATTCCATCCTCCTCCATGAAATTAGAGAAGATCAAAGAATCATGAGAGAGGAACAACAAAGGCAAGGAAGAGACATTGAGGAGCTCAAGCACTCCATAAGATCTTCAAGAGGAAGAACGAGCCGCCATCACTAAGGTGGACCCGTTCTTTAATCTCCTTGTTCTTTATTTTTCTGTTTTTCGAAAAATCATGCTTATGTTTATCTATGTTTGTGTCTTATGATCATTAGTGTCTTAGTGTCTATGCCTTAAAGTTATGAATGTCCTATGAATCCATCACCTTTCTTGAATGAAAAATGTTCTTAATTGAAAAAGAGAAGAATTGCATGAATTTTGAATTTTATAACAGATTAATTATTTTGATGTGGTAGCAATACTTTTGTTTTCTGAATGTATGCTTAAACAGTGCATATGTCTTTTGAATTTGTTGTTCATGAATGGTTGGCTCTTGAAAGAATGATGAAAAAGGAGACATGTTACTGAGGATCTGAAAAATCATAAAAATGATTCTTGAAGCAAGAAAAAGCGGTGAATACAAAAAAAAAACGAAAAAGAAAAAAATTAATAAAGTTGTGATCCAAGGCAAAAAGAGTGTGCTTAAGAACCCTGGACACCTCTAATTGGGGACTCTAGCAAAGCTGAGTCACAATCTGAAAAGGTTCACCCAATTATGTGTCTGTGGCATGTATGTATCCGGTGGTAATACTGGAAGACAGAGTGCTTTGGACCACGGCCAAGACTCATAAAGTAGCTATGTTCAAGAATCATCATACTTAACTAAGACAATCAATAACACTATCTGGATTCTGAGTTCCTATAGAAGCCAATCATTCTGAATTTCAAAGGATAAAGTGAGATGCCAAAACTGTTCAGAGGCAAAAAGCTAGAAGCCCCGCTCATCTAATTAATACTGATCTTCATAGATGTTTTTGGAATTCATTGCATATTCTCTTCTTTTTATCTTATTTGATTTTCAGTTGCTTGGGGACAAGCAACAATTTAAGTTTGGTGTTGTGATGAGCGGATAATTTATACACTTTTTGGCATTGTTTTTAGTATGTTTTTAGTATGTTTTAGTTAGTTTTTTATTGTATTTTTATTAGTTTTTAGTTAAAATTTACTTTTCTAGACTTTACTATGAGTTTGTGTGTTTTTCTGTGATTTCAGGTATTTTCTGGCTGAAATTGAGGGACCTGAGCAAAAATCTGATTTAGAGGCTGAAAAGGACTGCAGATGCTGTTGGATTCTGACCTCCCTGAACTCGAAGTAGATTTTCTGGAGCTACAGAAGCCCAATTGGCGCGCTCTCAACGGCGTTGGAAAGTAGACATTCTGGGCTTTCCAGCAATGTATAATAGTCCATACTTTTCTCGAGATTTGATGGCCCAAACCGGCGTTCCAAATCAGCTCAAAACTGCCTGGCATTAAACGCCGGAACTGGCACAAGAATGGGAGTTAAACGCCCAAACTGGCATAGAAGCTGGCGTTTAACTCCAAGAAAAGTCTCTACACATGAAAGCTTCAATGCTCAGCCCAAGCACATACCAAGTGAGCCCAGAAGTGGATTTTTATGTCATTTACTCATTTCTGTAAACCCTAGGCACCTAGTTCTCTACAAATAGGACCTTTTGCTATTGTATTTTCATCTTTTGATCATTTTTCGATCTTAGGATCATCTTTGGACGTCTAGTTCTTAGATCATTGGGAGGCTGGCCATTCGGCCATGCCTAGACCTTGTTCTTATGTATTTTCAACGGTGGAGTTTCTACACATCATAGATTAAGGTGTGGAGCTCTGCTGTACCTCGAGTATTAATGCAATTACTATTGTTCTTCTATTCAATTCAGCTTGTTCTTGTTCTAAGATATCACTTGTTCCTCAACTTGATGAATGTGATGATCTGTGACACTCATCATCATTCTCACCTATGAACGTGTGCCTGACAACCACCTCCGTTCTACCTTAGATTGAGTGGATATCTCTTGGATCCCTTAATCGGAATCTTCGTGGTATAAGCTAGAATTGATGGCGGCATTCAAGAGAATCTGGAAGGTCTAAACCTTGTCTGTGGTATTCTGAGTAGGATTCAATGATTGAATGACTGTGACGAGCTTCAAACTCCTGAAGGCTGGGCGTTAGTGACAGACGCAAAAGAATCAATGGATTCTATTCCAACCTGATTGAGAAACGACAGATGATTAGCCGTGCCGGGACAGGGTGCGTTGAACATTTTCACTGAGAGGACGGGACTGTAGTCACTGACAACGGTGATGCCCAACATACAGCTTGCCATGGAAGGGAGTAAGAAGGATTGGATGAAGACAGTAGGAAAGCAGAGAGACGGAAGGGACAAAGCATCTCTATACGCTTATCTGAAGTTCTCACCAATGAATTACATAAGTATCTCTATCTTTATGCTTTATTCATATATCATCCATAACCATTTGAATCTGCCTGACTAAGATTTACAAGGTGACCATAGCTTGCTTCATACCAACAATCTCCGTGGGATCGACCCTTACTCGCGTAAGGTTTATTACTTGGACGACCCAGTGCACTTGCTGGTTAGTTGTGCGAAGTTGTGAAATTATGTTTAGATCATGGTACTGAGCACCAAGTTTTTGGAGCTATTACCAGGGACTGTTTGAGTTGTGAAAAGAATGAATCACAATTTCGTGCACCATTATTGCTGATTCTGTGTTAGTTTTGTTTGATTTTTTGAAATTAAAAAAAAAGTTGGTATTGTTGTTGTTAAAGATTTGAGTTGTTGTTACCATTGTTGGTGTTGTTTGGTGAAACTGTGGCCGTTCAAGGTGATTCTAGGTTTTGGCGACAAGCCCATGATCGTGGTGAACTACAAGGGAAAGAAAAAGCAATTCTCCGCTGAGGAAATCTCCTTCATGGTTCTCATGAAGATGAAGGAGATTGCAGAAGCTTAACCATCAAGAATGTCGTGGTCACTGTCCTTGCTTACTTCAATGACTCCCAACGTCAAGCTACAAAAGATGTCGACATCATCTCTGGCCTAAATGTCATGCGTATCATCAATGAGCCTACTGCTGCTGCCATTGCTTATGGCCTCGACAAGAAAGCTGGAAGCAGCGGCGAGAAGAATGTTTTAATCTGTGTTGTAGTAGATTCAGATTAAAGAGTGGTGTGGTAGTGGTGATGACTGATGATGCAGGGAATTAGTAGTGAGGATGAGAATATTTTTTTTTTCTGTTTAAGAGTAATTGTCCAAAAAATGTTATTTATGGATAAAAGGATGATTTTATAATGTTTTATAACGTTGAAGATGATTTTAATAACAAAAAAAGTCGGGGACGAATTTGATTTTCACCCCAGACCTTAGGGACGAAAAAAATACTTAACCCTAAAATTTAATAACTGAGTGTTATACTAAAACACATTCAATAATTGAGTGTTATACTAAATTTTTTTTATATCTAAAAAACTTAGTTTCTAAATTATTACTATTATTATTATTTGATATTAATTATTTTTCTCATTAAAAAAATGTTTATTATTATCATCAAATTTACAGATAAATTCACTAATTTTTTTTATAATTTTACTATCGTCAAATTTATTGTTGAATAAAAACAGACAATAATAATAATTTTACCAACAAATAATTGTGTAAAAAATTTTTAAATTCAATACTAATTATCATCAGATTTTTTAGATAATAATATTATATATATAATTAATTAATTTTAAAAGATTGTTTATTTTTTAAATCAATCTTGAAAGATTTAATTCGTCTTTAAAAAATAAAATATAATTTAAATTAGTCATTTTATTAATTAGATAATATTATGTTACATTAAGTACTAAGTGACATGATAACGTGGTAGGTTAATATCACGTATTTTAAGATAATTAATTAATATATTAGGTTAGTGACATATAGTATACCACATATACCATGTGTTATTTAATATATCATAAATTTATTTAAAGTCAAATTAGACCCTATAAGTACACACATAAATTATTTTTATCCGTAGATTTAAAAAATTAATCAAATGAATTCTTATATAAATTATTTTTTTATAATATTACATTTTTAATATTTTTTATCTTAATTTATTTTAATCTCATTTGTTACACCGAAAAATAAAATTTTCTTCAGATAGAATAATAAAAATAATCAAATTATTATAAAATTATTTTTTATTTGTATTTTTAGATTTTATATTTTCGAATTCTAGTCTTTTGTAGTGAAAATTTTTTAAATAAATAATTTTATCAAATTATTTTTAATTATATACTAAAAGTTATAATTCTTCAGATCTCAATAAATACATATAATAGTTATTTTAATCTTTTAGATTTCAACTAAAATTTAGTCCAATCTATTATTAGTTGTCTATTTTTATCTTTCTATATTTGTTTTAGTTCAATTTTTTTTAAAAAAATTATTTAAAAAAATGACAATTGAAAAGACATAAAAAATTAGGAATAACTAAATAGTAATAATATTTAAAAAATTACAGATCAAATTTTTAATTATTGAGTTCTATCACATAATAAGTTAAACAAAAACAAAAATTATAAATAAAAAATTTAAATTTTTAAATAACTATTATATTTATTTAGTAACATTTAAAAATTAAAATTTTAAGTATATAATTAATAATAATTTGATAAAATTATCTAAATAAAAAATTTACTAAAAAACCTAAAATTTAAAAATGTTAAATTTGAAAATATAAATAACAAAACAAACTCTGTAATAAGTTAATTATTTTTATTATTTTATGTAAAAAAATATTTATTAAAATTTAAAAAATAATATTAAAATTAACAATATTAAAAATATAAAAAATTTAATATATGATACATTTTCATCTAATTTATAAAAAGATTAATTTAATTTATATTTTATTGTTTAATGACTAACATAACTAATTTAATTTTTGAAGATCAATTTAAAAAATAAATAATTTTTCATAAACGAATTTAACTATATATTAATCTAAATTAAAATGTGTAGGAGACAAGAATACACTAGCAACCATTTCGCTAACTCCACTATTGAAACTTTAGAGGAACCTTAACACATGGGCTTCTTATCTTTTAATTTATTATTATCAAAACTGAGAGCACAATAAAAGGATTAGGGGCCACATGCATGCATAATAATATATGAAGCTTAAATCTTAAATCATTATCTATCAGATCAATGGTCAACCTTACACTATGTTATCACCAACTTGGCATTATTTAAACTACTTTATATTTTAACATCAAATGTGCACCTCAACCAGACATTAAATTACATTAAATTAATCCCACCTGATCAGCACCCTAATCTTTTTGTGGTTATATTAATTATCTTATTACTACTTGCAGTTACACTTAAAAAATAATAATGATATCAGTTGCCCCCTAGCTAGTTATTTTAATATATATTTCTTAGTTGCTATTGCCCATAGGTTTGCACACAATGTTGTATTTAATTAAAAAATTAAATATTTAAATAAGTAGTGGTCCTTCACTTTTTTTTTTTCAGATTTTATAATCTTTTTTACTTTCTTTCCAATAAAATTTTAAAACTTTTTTAATTTTAGCTCATGTTTTGCCATGTCAAATTAAATACTGATGTGTGTTACGTCTTGTCTCGTCAATATTTCAAACTTTTTATATATTTTAGTATTTAATTTGTGACATTAATATTTAATGAAACAAATTAATAATAAGACTAAAATTAAGACCTTTTAAATTATAGCTGGAATAAAATAAAAAAGGAGTATTTTATATGTATAAAAACTTATTTAGAGAAAATAACGATAAAAAGAGTTAAAAAAGGGAGTATATAGTTGTAATGATCACATAATGAAAAGGATTACATTAAATACAATATTTATGTGAAAAAAGAATAGAAGATGGTGTGTGCACCGGTGGGTTTGCAAACAATATTCGTTAATATTGGCCATAAAGGGGATCAAGGGTAGATTTTTTCCGACATAGGTACACATCTTCCTTTCTTTTCAAATTTTATAAAAAAATTAAAATTGTATAAATATGAAAAAAGAAGAAGATATAATATGATATGATGATTGATTTAATGGTAGTTGCCTTTGTTGTTGGTGGGGTGCTACTGCGAGTGGAGGATAAGCCTCGGATAAGGCTTTGTGGGGTTCCACTACTCTTCCATTATTCTCTTATTCACTTATTTTTCATCTCTCTTATAGTTATTAGTTCTTATTATTTGTAAGGTTTAATTATTTTATTAATCTATTAATTTTTATAATTTTATTAAATATATATTTTTTAATTAAAATTTTAAGTTTTTTTAATTTTATAATTAAATTTAATAAAATATTTTTTATAATTAAAAATTTAATTAAATATTTGAATACGTATTTTTTAAAAATATATAATATTTAACTAATTTTAATATTTTAATACAGAAAAGAATTATCTATAAAATTATAAAAAGGGATAGAATAATTAAATCTATTTTAGAAAAAAGAGAAGAATTGTGTTTGTATATAGTATTGTAGGTCGATTATTAGTGTGCGATCTAAACGGAATCACTCAAAAATACCTTTTATAAACAATTGTTGTGCCACAAATATCTTTGATTTATAGCACGCTTAATCATGTACTTTTATTTAGCGTGTGTGTGTGTGTGTAACTGTGTATACGCAGAAATGCTATCGGGTAATATTTTTAATGTAAAAAAATAGAAAATTAGTTGGTAAGTGTTGATTTAAATGTAAAGTATAAATAAAGGGAAATGTTGTAATTTAATAATTTTCATATATATAAAATAAATGATCATTTTACACTTATGGAAATTTATTCATAAATTAAAAAAATTAATTTTGTATTTATAAAAGATAAATAAATTATTATTTCTATATATAAAAATTTAAAATACCGACAAATAAAATTTACTCATTAATAAAATTAACGTCTAGGCATATGTTTGTCATATAAAAATTTTCGTTTTTTTTGTATATATATAAAGTTAATTTTATTTATTTATAGATAAAAGATCAATATTTTAAATTTTTATTGATAAAAATAATATATATATTAAAGAGAAACATCCAAGATAGACCTTAGGAATTTCTATGGTTGCATTGTGAATTGTTAATTCTATTTTCGTCTTTAATAAATCAATTTGCTAATTCTATTGATCTATATATATCTAGAGTGCATGTGTAGAGGAAGGACAAATTAATAATAAAAAAGAATTACATTGTTATCTAACTGTATATGTCATATTAATTAAGGTAACGTTTGTTTCGTGGGATAGAAAATATATTATAAACAATATTATATTTAAGAATATTATATATAAGTATTATTGTAAAAACAGAAAAGAGGTTTTTTGTTTGATTTTTTAAAAAATAGAATGCTTGAAAACAAGTCATACGGCGTACCGGTTGATAAGTAATCACCACTCTTTTTTTTTCCATCTTTTTAGTCTTAGAGAAACAATTATTTGTAACCATAAGTTTTATGAACACTCATACGTCACAAAATAATTATTTTTTCCACTGTTTTGAGAACTAGATTGGAACAGAAAATCAGTCTAGTTAATCGAAAATCAATTACCGAACTGATTCGATTCAGAATTTAATCAGTAATAAATCGATTAAATATTTAAAAATTTGGCCAAATAACTATTTAACCAATCAAATTGATTCAATTTTTTTATTGATTAGCTTAAAATAATAAAACATATTTTTTAAATTATATATTTTATATAAATATATTATTTTATTATATTCATTTTATTCGATTAAAATTTTAAATTTTTAAATTTTTAATTTCACGGTTTGATTACCGATTTAATTTTCAGGACTTTAATATTTTTTTTTTAAATTTTCTTCCATGCCAAGATTTGATCCCTCAATCCAAATAAAGTTCATAACAAATAGTCAGTTTTTTTCTCAAGTTAATTATCATTTTTTATTTTTTAGATTTATTAAAAAATAAATGCAATATATATATTTTTGTTTAAATATATTATTTTTTAATGAATAAAAATAAAAGATAAAGTTGATTTAGAAAGGATTGAGAGAATATATATATAAACTGTATTCTTAAGTGAAAAAAATGAATAAAAATTCCTGATTTAACTGTGAATGGAAAAATAATGGTGACAGAAACTTAACAAATAATTAATTTTGAATAAATTAACTCGATTTTTTTCCTCCGAAATCATGAAGTCACATCTATATGACTTTACATGCATGACAGTTCATCAACTATTTTTTAAAAGAAAATTAAATAACTATAATATATTAGTATTATATCAATATAATCTCTCAACTATAATTCAGTTATAAGAGATTCATCCAAAAAAAAAAAAATCATTTAAAACTTTGTATTTTTGTACACTACTTTAGCATGCTATTGATTGACATATAGATAAAGAAAATTCTTTAAAAGTTAATAAATATGTCCACTTTTAAGTTTTAATTAGGTTATGCGTGAATCTATCTCATTCTATTCAACACATCGAGTGGACCAAAACCAATCCCCATGCTTTTTATATGGGTGCTTTTGCATATTTAAGCATGAGATAGCATATCCATCCATATGATCTTTTTGACGATGAGTGATGATGAATCTACACGGTAAACTTTTTTTGTTTGAAGAGTGCTAGAGGTCAGTACTTTTGTTAAATTTTGTTCAGCACTTAATCATCAAATAAAAATTAAATGATTCTACACTATTAAAAATAATATTAATGACTAATTGATAGTTAAAAACCACAAAATTTATTGTCCCCTAGACTTTCTCTGTTTTATTTTGGTGACTATCTACACGGTAAACAAAAGTATTATAAATGCTTTCTTAGTTGCAAAGAAAATGAGTTACACGTCCATATGGATTTGGTTTGACCTAACAATCTAACATACATGTTAAAGAAAAATAGTATTAATAACTAATGATAGCGTTAAGTGTTGACCGATTGTTATATAGAAAGCTAGTCACTCGCGTAAAAATTGTCTTTACCAATAATTAAGATAATATGCATTATATTAAATAATTTTATCAAATATTTTAAATTATCTAAAAATATTATTTTTACATAAAAATATTTTCATCCAATATTTACCATATAAATAATAACTAATGGTAGTGTTATAAATATTGACTGATTGTTAAAAAGATGATCACTCTTGTAAACATTATCTTTACGTAAAAATAATAATTAAAAAAATATATTATATTAAACAGTTTTGTAAAATATTTTAAATTATTTAATAATATTATTTTTACATAAAAACATCTTCATGTAAATACTCATCATTATATAAAAAATATTAATTTTTAAATTTTTTTTCTAATTAAATTTATTAACTTGAGTGTAACATTTCTCTCTTGTAATAACTTTGTTTTACACGTCATCGTGTAAGGTACAAAAGAATAAAAATTTACCTCAACTATAAAATAAAAAATAACTATGCTATTATACACTAAAAATCAATTATTAAATTAGTCACTTGTATAGAATATTATTAATACGAATTTTGATTTATGAAATAATTCGACTACGATTCGTCGAAATTTAAGAAAAAATCGATAGATTAGGTCTTTAGCTATAGGAAAACAATACTTTCGACTACAATAAGAATGAAGGTCGAGGTCGAAGATTTGACGATGAGAAATGAGTCGAAATCATAAAAATTATATGGTTAAATACAAGTACGATAAAAAAAACATGGAAATTAAAAAGTAGGGCAAGACAAGACAAGACGTGTGGGTATCCATTGTGAAGATTCTTCAAGGTCAAGACAAGATCGTGGCCTGAGAAAAAAGAAGAACTAAAGTCGTGGTCAAGATTCTTCACGAGCAGACCTATCCTTAAAATTTATAAATAAAAGAAGTTTAGAAGAGAAAAAGAGACTTCAATAAAACACACTAGATTATCACACAAAACTCTACAAAAATTATTAAGATCTTATTTTATTTTATTTTATTTTGTTTCTTTCTTTTAATTTTTTTATTTTAATTATTTCTTTGTTATTTTCATTTCCTTTCAATTTGACGCATTCATTTATTTGAAACTTTTATTTATTTCATAATTTTTTTTTATTTGTTATGATTTGCCACCAATAGTTTGACATAATTTACTTCGACATTAATACTAAGTAATTTTCGGGTCGAGTTTACTTTCTTTCAGATGAATTATATCTATTATCTGAACTGAGATCTTGATATAAACTCGATTCGACATCCTGTCGAGTTACTAAAAATCGAGTAAAATAAATACATATTAAAATATAAAATACACACTAAAAATAAATTAAATCATAAATGTATTTGTCACAAACACATAATACCTAATTTGATTCTTACTTTTTGTGTACAGATAATATTTTTTAATAAAAAAATCTACTTATAATAGTATCCAAATGTATTACTTTTTCTTAGTAATATTAGCTAACTAATTTTTTCGGCTAATATCAAATAATTTTTTAAAAATAATTTTATTCATATTAAATTTTAAACTCTAAATCATAAATCTTTAGCTTTAAATTTTAAATCATAACTCAAAATGCAAAAATTGACTAACGATGATTAACTAAAAATTGGTTTCCTAAATCCAAATCCAAAGGCTTCAGTGTCTTAGCGCACCAAAAATACAAAAGAACATGCATGATACCTTTATTTTTCTCTTCTCTAGTGGTAGCTTCTTTCAGAGTGCACAAGTCCTATTTGTACAAATTAGAAAGAGGGTCTTTATAATGCTATTTGACATTTGGTTACCATTTTTCTCTTATCAAAAGAAGTTGTATCAAGTTCAAACTTCAGTTTTTTTTTTTAATATATAATCATATATTATATAATTAATTAATAAATTATTAGAGAAGTCTGAATATCACATTTACTGTATAAAATAAAAATTGAACTGGATCTCTTATTATTAAATACTAGTAAAAGTTGTCTAACTAAAAAATAATAATGTAACTATATAGGGTAAATTAAAATTAAAATTAAATTTTAAAAGTTGGGAGATGTTCATGGAAATGCCAACGCTTTCCAATTGAGTGTTAGGTGTGTCACCTTTACCTATTCGACACAGGGGATGAAGAAAGGGGACTGAGGATGTACTAAGGTTGCTATCATCATATAGGAAGCATTTCAAGTGTACTAGGAGTACCGGTGCACCAATTATTTTAATCGTTGATTTGAATTATAAAAAATATATATAATATATATTAATTAAAATCAATGGTTAAAACAACTGGTATACTGGTGCTTCCTGGAGCACTTAAAATGTGTCCCATCATATATATGCTTCTTTTGAGATCTCTTAATTTTTTCCCCCTTTTTATCTTCAAACATACATCTTACTACAGTCGCACTAACTTTTTTCAGTTTTTATTTGTGGGAATTACACAAGAAATTATGTGATAGATCAATGAAAGATTGACACCTATCTCATCTTCAAACTGCTTTTTTATTCTTCAAATAGCCCTCAATTATTTTAAAGCAGTCAATTATAGTGCTTTTCAGTATTAACGATTGAACATGCTTCCGAACAAATGAAACTTTGGAATAATGTCTTCAATGCCTATAAACTAGGACATGTCTAGACTCTAGAGTCTTATGTTGTTCTTTTGTTGTATACTATTCCACAAGGGGAAGCTAGAATATGGTGTAAGGTAGTAAGGTACACACATGGTTGTGAATTGTGATCAAACTAATTAAATTAATTATTAAAATGGACCCTGCTGGCCTCCACCACATTACAGAGTGCACGTGATGTGAGACAATATCGAACATTATCTACGTGAAAATCAAGCGATGGGTGAAGTTAAAAGTCTTCAAAAGATGCATATGGCCCATGCATCCACTTCTGCTTTCTTTCGCTAAAATAATAACGTCTATATTATCTTATTAGTTTAATACACGGCTCAAATATTGATTTATTATAAAAATTTATTGATATATGTCTATTAATATTAATAATTATTATTTTAATTTGTAAAACTACTGTTATTAAAAAATTTATTGTATAATGTATAAGATTATTATATCATTTATTTTTTAGAAGTCAAATAATCTTACCCATATAAATGGATTCTACTTAAATATAAAAATTATGATGTTTATGTATTTATATATAGTTATACAAACAACCAATACTAAGTAACATTTAGTTATAATTGTTAGACTTTCAGTATATGGTTAAGCACAGATCATATATTTAATCTATTTTATTATAATTTATTTACAAAATTATATAACCCAAGTTTATAGCTAAGCACGGATTGTGTATTTAATTGCTAAATAATTTTTTAATATATATATATCAATCAATTTTTAAGTGTTTTTTCAATTCTACTAGTCCTAATTAAAAATACATTCAATAAAGTTAAAAATAATTACTCTAATAAAAATAATTTATGAACAAAAATAATAACAAATAATTAAAAAAAATTAATATTAAAAATTTATTTTTCCATCAAGAATCATCACATCCACACCATGAATTTTGTCACTTATTCGAATAAACATAATCACAGAACCAAAATATTAGATAGGAAGATGCAACATATGTATAGATTTAGTGTTATCTGCATTTTGTTGTATATTATTATCTTTTAAGATAAATTTTCGTAAGCTATTTCATAGAATTCTTACTACTAATCTCCTTAGCAATATGATTTGCAGAATCACATTTAAAGCAACCATAACTTGAAATTATAAATTATGGCATTAAGATTACAAAGGAGAAGTTACAGTTGCAGAACACTGCCATAATACTACCACAAAATAGAACTATATAAAACATATTTTTATATATCGTGACATGTTTATCATTTTTCTTTGCCCTTCTAATTCCTCCTATATTGCGACCACAATTTTTTCATACTTTGACTCAAAATTTACATATATTATTTAATAAAAAATCAAGCATTATCAATTTATTATGGGGCAATAAAAGTAAAAGGATTAGAAAAAAAAGTTTTCTATTAATCTCAAATTACACTTTTTAAGTATATATAGTTGATAATAAAAGTTTAAATGTATAATTGAAAAAGAAAAGAAGAACCCCACAACTCAATACATCTAAGAGGCCAATTAAAATCAAACTAAGGATGACTCATTAAGAAAAAAAAATAGGTAAACAAATTGATTTTTCCTTTTTAAAGAGCTAAGATGCAAGATTTCTTTATATAACAACATCTGAATCTGAAATTTTGAATGTACCAAATTAAAAATAAAATTTTATTTGACAATCTATATATTTGTCTTCCAAATTCACATACGCAAGAATGGTCATAATTTATATATATAGAGGAATTCTGCCGATTTGAGTGAACTATTCACTGGAGGAATTGGCGAGACTGTACATAAAGAAGATTGTAAGGTTGCATGGTGTACCAACGATGATAGTGTCGGATCGAGATCCCTGTTTTAAATCAAAGTTTTGGGGAGTTTTTCAAAATACTTTCGGTACAAGACTATGTCTCAGCACGATGTATCATCCACAAACTGACGAACAGTTGGAAAGGACTATTCAGGCATTAGAGGATATGCTAAGGGCATGTGTATTGGATAAACCGGGAAGTTGGGACCGTTACATGCCATTGGTGGAGTTTGCGTACAACAACTTTCATGCGAGCATTGGAATGACTCCATATGAAGCTTTGTAAGGACGGAAGTGCTAATCTCCACTGTGTTGGTATGAAGCCAGTGAATCAAGTGTTTTGGATTTGGATTTGGTAGCAGAGACCATTGAAAAGATCAAGCAAATTCGAGTTAGCATTCTAATTGCGCAAAGCCGACAGAAGAGTTATGCGGATCAAAAAAGAAAGCCTTTGGAATTTGAAGAGGGTGAATACGTATTTCTAAAAGTTACTCCAGCAACTGGAATCGAAAGAACGATTAAAACAAAGAATTTAAACCCAAGGTACATTGGCCCTTTTGAGATGTTAAGACAAGTCGGGTCGGTGGCTTATCAAATAGCCTTACAGCCACATCTTTCTAACTTACATGATGTACTCCATGTGTCACAATTTTGTAAATACACACCGGATATGGCTCATGTATTAGAGCCCAAATTGGTTGAGTTGAAGAAGAACTTAACATTTCAACTTTCAATTAGTTACACCTATGAGGATTGATTATACGAGTGTGAAGAAGTTGCGCGGAAAAGAAGTTTTATTGGTAAAGGTAGTATGGAGTAGAGCCAAAACTGAAGATCATATCTGAGAATTGGAGTTAGAGATGCGGAAGGATTATCCTGAGATATTCTCCGGTAATTCTTAAATTTTGGGGACAAAATTTTTAATTAGGAGGGGAGAATGTAAGAATCAGAACTTTAATCAACCGATTAATTAAAATAAAATAATAATTTTTAATTATCCAGAATATATTCAAAAATTTAGAAATATTAATTTAAAAATTTGAAGGTGAGATTTGGATTTAGGAAATTTTTTCGAGTGCAAAACATTTTTTTGCGGAAAATTGCATAAAAACGCGTACCGGTAATTTAACCGACAATATCGGCTTAAGTCTGTTCGGTACTGTGTAAGAAAAATCAAAACAACAGAAAAACTTAGAAAGATATCTAGAATTGAAAATCAGACGCTAATTTTAAAGGTTTTGGCTCGAGGTTGGGCCAAACGAATCTAAAACGATAACAGATTGGATCGGGTTTAAGTTGGACCCAAATCCAACATATAAATACCCTATTAATGAGCATTTAAGCTCATTTTTATTGCTGAAAGTGAGAGAGGGACGGTGAGAAGAGAAGAGAAGAGGAGGTGAGGGTTCCACTATTCATCATCTCCTTGTTTTAGTCATAACTTGAGTTACGAAGCTCCGATTAGCGTGTTGTTTGTAGCCACGTGAAGTTTTCGCCGAGCTCTTTATTTCTAACCAAACAAAGTGGTAAGAAACTTTTAATTTCTTACCCACTTCTCTACCCTAACAGATTTTGAGTTTTTGGCTATGGTGATTGAGTGAGCTTTGTGATTTTGGTTGTTTAGATATCAACTAATATTGGAAAATTGTTGGGTTTTGCCCCCAAACACTATTGGGTGAGGTAAGCCGCATCGAAATTCTTGTGATTTGATGTATTTGTGAACCTTAGTGTTAATTTGGGTGTATTGCATGATATTAGAGTAAATACATGTTGATTGGAGTTAATATTGGTGATTTAGATTGCTTGGAGTTAATTTTGGTGGCTGAACATTGTTGAACTTGTTTGAGGATCAATTTGGTGATTTTTGTGCTTGTGTGGAATTCGGCCAAGGTATGATTTCGGTTTTCTTTAAATAATATGTAATGTTGTGGGCAACTTAGGCTAGTGGACCTTAAGATAGGATTGAATTGAAGGAATTGCATGAATTGGTTAATTGTTGTTTAGTTTGTTGTGGTGATATGAAGTTGGTAGGCGAAATTGTGATCATCAACAATGGCTCCAATGACTTGGTGCTCTCAAACGTGAATCACACTTTGTCACAACTCCGCACAACTAACCAGCAAGTGCACTGGGTCGTCCAAGTAATAAACCTTACGTGAGTAAGGGTCGATCCCACGGAGATTGTTGGTATGAAGCAAGCTATGGTCGCCTTGTAAATCTCAGTTAGGCGGATTCAAATGGTTTATAATGGTTTTCGAAAATTAAGAATAAATAAAGCATAAAATAAGATAGAGATACTTATGTAAATCATTGGCGGGAATTTCAGATAAGCGTATGGAGATGTTTTGTCCCTGTTGAATCTCTGCAACATACTGCTTTCTTACTTTCAATCCTTCATACTCCTTTCCATGGCAAGCTGTATGTAGGGCATCACCGTTGTCAATGGCTACATCCCATCCTCTCAGTGAAAATGATCCAAATGCTCTGTCACAGCACGGCTAATCATCTGTCGGTTCTCGATCATGTTGGAATAGAATCCATTGATTCTTTTGCGTTTGTCATCACGCCCAACAATCGCGAGTTTGAAGCTCGTCACAACCATTCAATCCCTGAATCCTACTCAGAATACCACATACAAAGTTTAGACTTTTCGGATCCTCAAGAGTGGCCGCCAAAGGATTCTAGCTTATACCACGAAGATTCTGATTAAGGAATTCAAGAGATACACGCTCGGTCTAAGGTAGAACGGAAATGGTTGTCAGTCACGCGTTCATAAGTGAGAATGATGATGAGTGTCACGGATCATCACATTCATCATGTTGAAGTGCAACGAATATCTTAGAACAAGAATAAGCTGAATTGAATAGAAAATAGTAGTAATTGCATTGAAACTCGAGGTACAGCAGAGCTCCACACCTTAATCTATGGTGTGTAGAAACTCCACCGTTGAAAATACATAAGTGATCAAGGTTCAGGCATGGCCGAATGGCCAACCCCCAAAGTCTAAGAACTAAACGTCCAAAGATGGATGCTAAGATAAAAGACGAAACCAAGATGTCTAATACAATAGTAAAATGTCCTATTTATACTAGACTAGCTACTAGGGTTTACAGAAATAAGTAATTAATGCAGAAATCCACTTCCGGGGCAAACTTGGTGTGTGCTTGGGCTGAGCTTGAGCTTTACATGTGTAGAGGCTTCTCTTGGAGTTAAACGCCAAGTTGTAATGTGTTTTTGGCGTTTAACTCTGGTTTATGACGTGTTTCTGGCGTTTGACTCCAGAATGTAGCATAGAACTGGTTTTGAACACCAGTTTGCGTCATCTAAGCTCGAATAAAGTATAAACTATTATATATTTCTGGAAAGCTCTGGATGTCTACTTTTCAACGCTGTTGAGAGCGCGCTATTTGGAGTTCTGTAGCTCTAGAAAATCCATTTCGAGTGCAGGGAGGTCAGAATCCAACAGCATCAACAGTCCTTTGTCAACCATCTATCAGAGTTTTGTTCAGGTCCCTCAATTTCAGCCAGAAAATACCTAAAATTACAGAAAAATACACAAACTCATATTAAAATCCAGAAATGTGAATTTTTCATGAAAACTAATGAAAACATCCCTAAAAGTAGCTAGATCCTACTAGAAACTACCTAAAAACAATGCCAAAAAGCGTATAAATTATCCGCTCATTACAACACCAAACTTAAATTGTTGCTTGTCCCCAAGCAACTGAAAATCAAATAGGATAAAAAGAAGAGAATATAATATAAATCCCAAAATATCAATGAATATTAGTTCTAATTAGATGAGCGGAACTTGTAGCTTTTTGCTTCTGAACAGTTTTGGCATCTCACTTTATCCTTTGAAGTTTAGAATGATTGGCATCTATAGGAACTCAGAGTCCAGATAGTGTTATTAATTCTCCTAGTTAAGTATGTTGATTCTTGAACACAGCTACTTTTATGAGTCTTGGCCGTGGCCCTAAGCACTTTGTTTTCTAGTATTACCACCGGATACATAAATGCCACAGACACATGACTGGGTGAAACTTTTCAGATTGTGACTCAGCTTTGCTAAAATCCCCAGTTAGAGGTGTCCAGAGCTCTTAAGTACACTCTTTTTGCTTTGGATCATGACTTTAACCACTCAGTCTCAAGCTTTTCACTTGGACCTGCATGCCACAAGCACATGGTTAGGGACAGCTTGATTTAGCCGCTTAGGCCTGGATTTATTTCCTTGGGCCCTCCTATCCATTGATGCTCAAAGCCTTGGATCCTTTTTACCCTTGCCTTTTGGTTTTAAGGGCTATTGGCTTTTTCTGCTTGCTTTTTCTTTTTCTTTCTATTTTTTTTGCCACTTTTTTTTCCGCAAGCTTTGTTCTTCACTGCTTTTTCTTGCTTCAAGAATCAATTTTTTTATTTTTTAGATCATCAATAACATTTCTCTTGTTCATCATTATTTCAAGAGCCAAGAATTTTAACATTCATAAACAATAAGATAAAAAAATATGCACTGTTCAAGCATTCATTCAGAAAACAAAAAGTATTGTCACCACATCAATATAATTAAACTAATTTCAAGGATAAATTCGAAACTCATGTACTTCTTGTTCTTTTGAATTAGAAACATTTTTCATTTAAGAGAGGTGAAGGATTCATGGAATTATTCATAGCCTTAAGACATAGTTACTAGACACTAATGATCATGTAATAAAGACATAAACATAGATAAATATGAAGCTTAAAAACCGAAAAACAGAGAAATAAGAACAAGAAATGAGTCCACCTTAGTGATGGTGGCGCCTTCTCCTTGAAGGACCAATGATGTCCTTGAGCTCTTCTATGTCTCTTCCTTGCCTTTGCTGCTCCTCCCTCATTGCTCTTTGATCTTCTCTAATCTCATGGAGAATGATGGAGTGCTCTTGATGTTCCATCCTTAGTTGGTCCATGTTATAACTCAAGTCTTCTAGAGAAGTGTTGAGTTGTTCCCAATAGTTGTTGGGAGGAAAGTGCATCTCTTGAGGCATCTCAGGGATTTCTTGATGATGAGCTTCCTCATGTGTCTCTTGAGATCCATGAATGGACTCTCTTGTTTGCTTCATCCTCTTCTTAGTGATGCGCTTATCCTCTTCAATGAGAATGTCTCCTTCTATGATAACTCCAGCTGAGTAGCATAGATGGCAAATAAGATGAGGAAAAGCTAGCCTTGCCATGGTGGAGGACTTTTTGGCTATTTTGTAGAATTCAAGAGAGATGACTTCATGAACTTCTACTTCCTCTCCAATCATGATGCTATGGATCATGATGGCCCGATCCACAGTAACTTCGGATCGGTTGCTAGTGGGGATGATGGAGCGTTGGATGAATTCCAACCATCCTCTAGCCACAGGCTTTAGGTCCAGTCTTCTTAATTGAACCGGCTTGCCTTTTGAGTCTCTTTTCCATTGAGCTCCTTCCACACATATGTCCATAAGGACTTGGTCCAACCTTTGATCAAAGTTGACCCTTCTAGTGTAGGGGCGTGCATCTTCTTGCATCATAGGCAAGTTGAATGCCAACCTCACATTTTCCGGACTGAAATCTAAGTATTTCCCCCGAACCATTGTAAGATAATTCTTTGGATTCAGGTTCATACTTTGATCTTGGTTCCTAGTGATCCATGCATTGGCATAGAACTCTTGAACCATTAGGATTCCGACTTGTTGAATGGGGTTGGTCAGAACTTCCCAACCTCTTCTTTGGATCTTATGTCCGATCTCCGGATACTCATTTTTCTTGAGCTCGAAAGGGACCTCGGGGATCACCTTCTTCTTGGCCACAACTTCATAGAAGTAGTCTTGATGGGCTTTTGAGATGAATCTCTCCATCTCCCATGACTCGGAGGTGGAAGCTTTTGTCTTCTCTTTCCCTTTTCTAGAGGTTTCTCCGGCCTTAGGTGTCATCAATGGTTATGGAAAAATAAAAAAGCTATGCTTTTACCACACCAAACTTAGAATATTGCTCGCCCTCGAGCAAAAGAAGAAGGAATAAAAGAAGAAGAAGAAAATATGGAGGAGAAGGAGAGAGATGTGTATTCGGCCAAGGGGGAGAAGAGAATGTTGTGTTGTGTGAAAATGAAGAAGGATGGAGGGGTTTATATAGTGGAGGGAGAGGGTATGGTTTCGGCCATTTAGGGTGGGTTTGGGTGGGAAATAGATTTTGAATTTTGAAGGTAGGTGGGGTTTATGGGGAAGAGTGGATGGATGTGAGTGGTGAAGAGGTGATGGGAAGAGAGATTGAGGTGATTGGTGAAGGGTTTTAGGGAAGAGTGTTTATTGGATTGTGTGAAAAAGAGAGAGAGGGTAAGTTGAGGTAGGTGGGGATCCTGTGAGGTCCACAGATCCTGAGATGATCCTATGGGGTCCACAGATTCTGAGGTGTAAAGGATTTATATCCCTGCACCAATGAGGCGTGTAAAATGCCCTCTGCATGCAATCCTGGCATTTAACGCCAAATTGATGCTTGTTTCTGGCGTTAAACGCCAGTTCTATGCTTGTTTTGGGCGTTCAACGTCAGTCTGCAGCATGTTTCTGGCGTTGAACGCCAGCTTTCCTCAGTGTCCAATCCTGGCGTTTAAACGCCAGATTGCTGCATTTTTCTGGCGTTCAACGCTAGATCCATGCTCTGTTCTGGCGTTGAACGCCAGCCAGATGCTCCTTACTGGCGTTTAAACGCCAGTAAGCCCTTCCTCCAGGGTGTGCTATTTCTTCTGCTGTTTTTGATTCTATTTTTAATTTTAGTATTTGTTTTGTGACTCCACATGATCATGAACCTAAGAAAACATAAAAGAACAATAAAAAAATAAAAATAGAATTAGATAAATAAAAATTGGGTTGCCTCCCAATAAGCGCTTCTTTAATGTCTCTAGCTTGACAGTGGGATCTCATGGAGCCTCACAGGTGATCAGGTCAATGTTGTGGACTCCCAACACCAAACTTAGAGTTTGAATGTGGGGGTTTAACACCAAACTTAGAGTTTGGTTTTGGCCTCCCAATACTAAACTTAGAGTTTGATTGTGGGGGCTTTGTTTGACTCTGTATTGAGAGAAGCTTTTCATGCTTCCTCTCCATGGTTGCAGAAGAAGATCCTTGAGCTTTAAACACAAGGTAGTCCCCATTTAATTAAAGGACTAGCTCTCATATGTCAATATCAATCATAGCTCCTGCTGTGGCTAGGAAAGGTCTTCCAAGGATGATGCATTCATCCTCTTCCTTCCTAGTATCTAAGATTATGAAATCAGTAGGGATGTAGAGGCCTTTAACCTTCACTAACACGTCCTCTACTAATCCATAAGCTTGTCTTTGTGATCCGTCTGCCATCTCTAATGAGAATGTGGCAGGCTGTACCTCAATGATCCACAGCTTCTCCATTACAGAGAGTGGCATAAGATTTATGCCTGACCCTAGGTCACACAGAGCCTTCTCAAAGGTCATGGTGCCTATGGTACAGGGTATTAAGAATTTACCAGAATCTTGTTTCTTTTGAGGTAACGTTTGCTGAACCCATGTATCTAGTTCACTAATGAGCAAGGGAGGTTCACTTTCCCAAGTCTCATTACCAAACAACTTGGCATTCAGTTTCATGATGGCTCCTAGATATTGAGCAACTTGCTCTCCAGTTACATCTTCATCATCTTTAGAGGAAGAATAGTCTTCAGAGCTCATGAATGGCAGAAGGAGGTTTAATGGGATCTCTATGGTCTCTATATGACCTTCAGATTCCTTTGGGTCCTCAATAGGGAACTCCTTCTTGCTTGAGAGACGTCCCATGAGATCTTTCTCATTGGGATTCACGTCCTCTCCTTCCTCTCTAGGTTCGGCCATGTTGATTATATCAATGTCCTTGCACTCTCTTTTTAGATTCTCTTCAGTATTGCTTGGGAGAATACTAGGAGGAGTTTCAATGACTTTCTTACTCTGCTGGCCCACTTGTGCCTCCAAATTTCTGATGGAGGACCTTGTTTCACTCATGAAACTTAAAATGGCCTTAGACAGACCAGAGACTATGTTTGCTAAGCAAGAGGTGCTCTGCTCAGAATTCTCTGTCTGTTGCTAAGAAGATAATGGCAAAGGCTTGCTATTGTTGAGCCTATTTCTTCCACCATTATTAAAGCCTTGTTGAGGCTTTTGTTGATCATTCCATGAGAAATTTGGATGATTTCTCCATGAAGAATTATAGGTGTTTCCATAAGGTTCACCCATGTAATTTACCTCTGCTATTGTAGGGTTCTCAGGATCATAAGCTTCTTCTTCAGAAGATGCCTCTTTAGTACTGTTGGATGCATTTTGCCATCCATTCAGACTTTGAGAAATCATGTTGACTTGCTGAGTCAACATTTTGTTCTGAGCCAATATGGCATTCAGAGCATCAATTTCAAGAACTCCCTTCCTCTGAGGCGTCCCATTATTCACAGAATTTCTCTCAGAAGTGTACATAAACTGGTTATTTGCAACCATGTCAATGTATTTTTGAGCTTCTACAGGTATTTTCTTTAGGTGAATGGATCCACTTGCAGAATGGTCCAGTGACATCTTAGAGAACTCAGATAGACCATAATAGAATATATCCAAAATGGTCCATTCTGAAAGCATGTCAGAAGGACACCTTTTGGTCATCTGTTTGTATCTTTTCCAAGCTTCATAGAGGGATTGGTGGACGAAATTGTGATCTATTGTCTTTGTACTTGTATGAATTTTAATAATTGGCTCTATTTGAATTCACAACTCCGTTCAACTAACCAGCAAGTGTACTGGGTCGTCCAAGTAATAAACCTTATGTGAGTAAGGGTCGATCCCACAGAGATTGTTGGTATGAAGCAAGCTATGGTCACCTTGTAAATCTCAGTTAGGCAGATTAAATTGGTTTATGGTTTCGAAAATTAATAATAAAAAGAAATAATAAAAGGGATATAATACTTATGCAAATTCATTGGTGGGAATTTCAGATAAGCGAATGGAGATACTGTATGGCTTAAGAACGCCTACTTTCCTACTGCTTCAACTCAATCCTTCTTACTCCTTTCCATGGCAAGCTTTGTTTAGGGGTTCACCATCAGCGGTGGCTACTTTCAATCCTCTCGGGAAAATGATCCTATGCGGTTGTCAATCGCACGGCTAATCGTCTGGAGGCATCACCCATGGTTGATGGCTACATCCCATCCTCGCAGTGAAAACTAATGCTCACGCACTCTGTCACAGTACGGCTAATCACTGGTTGGTTCCCGCGCCTACTGGAATAGAATCCCTTGATTCTTTTGCGTCTGTCACTAACGCCCAGCACTTGCAAGTTTGAAGCACGTCACAGTCATTCATTACCGGAATCCTACTCGGAATACCACAGACAAGGTGAGACTTTCCAGATTCCCAGGATCCTACTCGGAATACCACAGACAAGGTGAGACTTTCCGGATCCTCATAAATGTCGCCATCTATCTAGCTTATACCACGAAGATTCTGTTTGGGAATCTAAGAGATACGCATTCAAGCTCGATTGCATGTAGAACGGAAGTGGTTGTCAATCACGCGCGTTCATAAGTGAGAATGATAATGAGGGTTATCTAACTCATCACATTCATCATGTTCTTGGGTACGAATGAATATCTTGGAATAAGAATAAAAGAGGAATTGAATAAAAGAAAATAGAACTTCATTAATACTTGAGGTACAGCAGAGCTCCACACCCTTAATCTATGGTGTGCAGAAACTCCACCGTTGAAAATACATAAGTGAAAGAGGTTCAGGCATGGCCGAATGGCCAGCCCTCTCCATGATCAAGTGACCGAATGAATAATGAGTTAAAGTGGTCAAAAGATGTCTAATACAATAGATAAATGTCCTATATATACTAGACTAGCTACTAGGGTTTACATGAGTAAGTAATTGATGCATAAATCCACTTCCGGGGCCCACTTGGTGTATGTTTGGGCTGAGCTTGATCTATCCACGAGCTGAGGCTTTTATTGGAGTTGAACTTCGAGTTATGACGTGTTTTGGGCGTTCAACTCCGGATCATGACGTTTTTCTGGCGTTTAACTCCAGACAGCAGCATGTACTTGGCGTTCAACGCCAAGTTACATCGTCATTCTTCGAATAAAGTATAGACTATTATATATTTCTGGAAAGCCCTGGATGTCTACTTTCCAACGCCGTTGAGATAGCGCCAATTGGAGTTCTATAGCTCCAGAAAATCCATTTCGAGTGCAGGGAGGTCAGATTCCAACAGCATCAGCAGTCCTTTTGTCAGCCTTTTTCAGAGTTTTGCTCAAGTCCCTCAATTTCAGTCAGAATTTACCTGAAATCACAGAAAAACACACAAACTCATAGTAAAGTCCAGAAATGTAAATTTAACATAAAAACTAAGGAAAACATCCCTAAAAGTAGCTTGAACTTACTAAAAACTACCTAAAAACAATGCCAAAAAGCGTATAAATTATCCGCTCATCACAACACCAAACTTAAATTGTTGCTTGTCCCCAAGCAACTGAAAATCAAATAGGATAAAAAGAAGAGAATATACTATAAATTCAGAAATATCAATGAATATTAATTATAATTAAATGAGCGGGACTTGTAGCTTTTTGCTTCTGAACAGTTTTGGCATCTCACTTTTTCCTTTGTAGTTTAGAGGGATTGGCGTCTCTGGGGAACTTAGAATTTGGGATAGTGTTATTGACTTTCTTAGTTAAGTATGTTGATTCTTGAACACAGCTACTTATGAGTCTTGGCCGTGGCCCTAAGCACTTTGTTTTCCAGTATTACCACCGGATACATAAATGCCACAGACACATAACTGGGTGAACCTTTTCAGATTGTGACTTAGCTTTGCTAAAGTCCCCAGTTAGTGGTGTCCAGAGCTCTTAAGCACACTCTTTTGCCTTGGATCACGACTTTAACCAGTTAGTCTCAAGCTTTTCACTTGGACCTTCATGACACAAGCACATGGTTAGGGACAGCTTGATTTAGCCGCTTAGGCCTGGATTTCATTTCCTTGGGCCCTCCTATCCATTGATGCTCAAAGCCTTGGATCCTTTTTACCCTTGCCTTTTGGTTTTAAGGGCTATTGACTTTTTCTACTGCTCCTTCTTTTTCTATATACTCTTTTTAGCTCCATTTTTTTTTCGAATGCTTCTTCTTTTTCACTGCTTTTTCTTGCTTCAAGAATCAATTTCATGATTTTTCAGATCATTAATAACATTTCTCTTTGTTCATCATTCTTTCAAGAGCCAACAATTTTAACACTCACAAACAACAATATCAAAAGACATATGCACTGTTCAATCATTTATTCAGAAAACAAAAAGTATTGTCACCACATCAATATAATTAAATTAAATTCAATAATAAATTCGAAATTTATGTACTTCTTGTTCTTTTGAATTAAAACATTTTTCATTTAAGAGAGGTGAAGGATTAATGGAATTTATTCATAGCTTTAAGGCATGGTTACATACTAATGATCATGAAATAAAGACACAAAACATAGATAAACACAATAATTAAAAACCGAAAACAGAAAGAAATAAAGAACAAGGAATGAATCCACCTGAGTGAGGGTGGCGCCTTCTTGAAGAACCAATGGTGCTCTTTGAGCTCCTCTATGTCTCTTCCTTGCTTCTGTTGAATGATTCCTAGTAATTTTTGTGTTCCTCCTCTTAGTTGCTTCCAATATTTGTGTGGAGGACAACTTATCCCCTGAGGTATCTCAGGGATCTCTTGATTTGCAGCCACATGCTATACCACTGAGCTATGACGGCTTATATTTTCCATCTCCCAAGACTTAGAGGTGGAAGCTTTTGTCTTCCCTTTGAGGTTTCTCTGGCCTTAGGTGCCATTAATGGTAATGGAAAAGCAAAAAAGCTATGCTTTACCACACCAAACTTAAAATATTGCTCGCCCTCGAGCAAGAAAAGAAAGAAGAGAAGAAGAAGAAGAAGATGGAGGTGAGTGAGGGGAGATGGATTCGGCTATATGGGTGGGATTGGGTGGGAAAGAGAAGTTGAATTGTAAAGGTAGGTGGGGTGTATGGGGAAGAGTGGGTAGATGTGGGTGGTGAATGAAAAACAGAAGGGATGACCATGAATGGAGTGAGAGAGGGCGAGGTAGGTGGGGATCCTGTGAGGTCCACAGATCCTGAGGTGTCAAGGAATTCCATCCCTGCACCAAATAGGCATGTAAAATGCCTTGGCACACCATTCTGGCATTTAAACGCCCATTGGTGCACGTCTTGGGCGTTCAACGCCCATGTAATGCATGTTTCTGGCGTTGAACGCCAGTTTGATGCTTGTTACTGGCGTTCAGCGCCAGTTTTTCCTCTCTGAGCACATTCCTGGCGTTCAGCGCCAGAATGTTGCTTGTTTCTGGCGTTCAGTGCCAGAATGGTGCTCTGTTCTGGCGTTGAATGCCGGCCAGATGCACCTTACTGGCGTTGAACGCCAGCCCGTGCGTCCTCCAGGGTGAAAAAATTTTTTTCTTCTGTTTTTTACTCTGTTTTTAATTTCTTTGATTTTTTCGTGACTCCTCATGATCATGTACCTAATTAAACACAAAAATAACACTAAAACAAAATAAAATAAAATTAGATAAATAAAATTGGGTTGCCTCCCAACAAGCGCTTCTTTAATGTCAATAGCTTGACAGTGGCTCTCATGGAGCCACATGGTGATCAGGTCAATTTAGTGTGTAGTCCCAACACCAAACTTAGAGTTTGGATATGGGGTTTGAACACCAAACTTAGAGTTTGGTTGTGGCCTCACAACACCAAACTTAGAGTTTGACTGTGTGGGTTCTTCTTGACCTTGAACTGAGAGAAGCTCTTCATGCTTACTCTGTTTTGTCACAGAGGGATGGCCATGTGCCTTAAGCACAAGGTATTCCCCATTCAATTGAAGGACTAATTCTCCTCTGTTGACATCTATCACAGCTTCTGCTGTGGCTAGGAAAGGTCTTCCAAGGATGATGCATTCATCATCTTCCTTCCTAGTGTCCAGGATTATGAAATCAGTAGGGATGTAAAGGCCTTCAACCTTTACTAGCACGTCCTCTACTATTCCATAGGCTTGTCTCACTGACTTGTCTGCCAATTGTAATGAGAACAAGGCAGGCTGTACCTCAATGATCCCCAGCTTTTCCATTACAGAGAGTGGCATAAGATTTATTCCTGACCCCAGATCACATAGAGCTTTTTCAAAGCTCATGGTGCCTATGGTGCAAGGTATTAAGAACTTGCCGGGATCTTGTTTCTTCTGAGGTAGAGTTTTCTGAATCCAAGTATCTAGTTCACTAATGAGCAAGGGAGGTTCACTTTCCCAAGTCTCATTACCAAACAGCTTGGCATTCAGCTTCATGATAGCTCCTAAATATTGAGCAACTTGCTCTCCAATTACATCTTCATCCTCTTCAGAGGATGAATAGTCTTCAGAGCTCATGAATGGCAGAAGGAGATTTAATGGAATCTCTATGGTCTCTATATGAGCCTCAGATTCCTCTGGATCCTTATTAGGAAACTCCTTCTTGCTTGAGGAACGTCCCAGGAGGTCTTCCTCACTAGGATTTTCGTCCTCCTCCTCCCTTGTGCATTCGGCCATATTGACTATGTCAATGGCCTTGCACTCTCCTTTTGGATTCTCTTCTGTATTGCTTGGGAGAATACTGGGAGGGGTTTCAGTAACTTTCTTACTCAGCTGGCCCACTTGTGCCTCCAAATTTCTAATGGAGGATCTTGTTTCATTCATGAAACTAAAAGTGGCCTTTGACAGATCAGAGACTATATTGGCTAAATTAGAATTGTTTTGTTCAGAATTCTCTGTCTGTTGCTGAGAAGATGATGGATATGGCTTGCTATTGCCCAGCCTATTACGTCCACCATTGTTAAAACCTTGTTGAGGTTTTTGTTGATCCTTCCATGAGAAATTTGGATGATTTCTCCATGATGAGTTATAGGTGTTTCCATAAGGTTCACCCATGTAATTAACCTCTGCCATGGCAGGGTTCTCAGGATCATAAGCTTCTTCAGAAGCTGCCTCTCTAGTACTGTTGGATGCATGTTGCAATCCATTCAGATTTTGAGAGATTATGTTGACCTGTTGAGTTAACATTTTGTTCTGAGCCAATATGGCATTCAGAGCATCAATTTTAAGAACTCCTTTCTTCTGAGGTACCCCATTGTTCACAGAATTCCTCTCAGAAGTGTACATGAACTGGTTATTTGCAACCATGTCAATGATTTCTTGAGCCTCTTCAGGCGTTTTCTTCAGGTGAATAGATCCACCTGCAGAATGGTCCAATGACATTTTCAAAAATTCAGAGAGACCATAATAGAATATGTCTAATATGGTCCATTCTGAAAACATGTCAGATGGACATCTCTTGGTCAGCTGCTTGTATCTTTCCCAAGCTTCATAGAGGGATTCACCATCTTTTTGTTTGAAGGTTTGAACATCCACTCTCAGCTTGCTCAGCTTTTGAGGAGGAAAGAATTTATCTAAGAAGGCAGTGACCAGCTTATCCCAGGAGTCCAGGCTATCCTTAGGTTGTGAATCCAACCATACTCTAGCTCTGTCTCTCACAGCAAAAGGGAAAAGCATGAGTCTGTAGACTTCAGGATCAACTCCATTCGTCTTTACAGTCTCACAGATCTGCAAGAACTCAGTTAAAAACTGGTAAGGATCTTCAGATGGAAGTCCATAAAACTTGCAGTTTTGTTGCATTAAAGCAACTAGTTGAGGCTTAAGCTCAAAGTTATTGGCTCCAATGGCAGGAATGGAGATGCTTCTTCCATCAAATTTGGACGTTGGTTTAGTGAAGTCACTAAGCATTCTCCTTGCATTATTATTATTATTTTCAGCCGCCATCTCTTTCTCTTGTTCGAAAATTTCTAGAAGGTTTCTTCTGGATTGTTGCAATTTAGCTTCTCTTAATTTTCTCTTCAGAGTCCTTTCAGGTTCTGGATCTATTTCAACAAGAGTGCCCTTCTCCTTGTTCCTGCTCATATGAAAGAGAAGAAAACAAGAAAAGAAAGAGGAATCCTCTATGTCACAGTATAGAGATTCCTTTATGTTAGTAGAAAAAGAAGGGAGTAGAGGAATGAAGAAGAGGGTTCGGATTTTAGATGAAGAAAGGTGGAGAGAAGTGTTAGTAATTAATTAATTAAATAGAAGAAGAAAAGAGGAGGGAGAATTCGAAAATAATTTTGAAAAAGAGTTAGTGATTTTCGAAAATTAGAGATAATTGTAATTTGAAATTAAAATTTGAAACAATTAGTTAATTAAAAAGAATTTTTGAAAAAGAGAGAGATATTTTCGAAAATAGAAGAGAGAGAGGTAGTTAGGTGGTTTTGAAAAAGATAACAAACAAACAAAAAGTTAGTTAGTTGATTGAAAAAGATTTGAAATCAAAATTTAAAAAGATAAGAAGTTAGATAAGATATTTTGAAATCAAATTTTGAAAAAGATAAAGTTTTTGAAAAAGATAAGATAAAAAGATAAAAAGGTTTTTAAGAAAAAGATATTTTGAAAAAGATTTAATTTTTAAAATTACTTAACTAACAAGAAACTACAAGATAAGATTCTAGAACTTAAAGATTGAACCTTTCTTAACAAGAAAGTAACAAACTTCAAATTTTTGAACCAATCACATTAATTGTTAGCTAATTTTCGAAAATTTGATATAAAGATAAGAAAAAGATTTTGAAAAATATTTTGAAAAAGATTTTTAAAATTTTCGAAATTTATAAAGAAAACGAAAAAGATATGATTTTTGAAAAAGATTTTACAAAGATAAGATTTTTAAAATTGAAATTTTGACTTGACTTGTAAGAAACAACTAATTTTGAAAATTTTTGACCAAGTCAACCCAAAATTTCGAAAATTGGAGGGAAATAAGGAAAAGATATTTTTTTGATTTTTGAATTTTTAATGAAAAACACAAAAATGACCCAAAGCATGAAAGTTTTGGATCAAAACACAAGATGCATGCAAGAATGCTATGAATGTCAAGATGAACACCAAGAACACTTTGAAGATCATGATGAACACCAAGAACATAATTTTGAAAAATTTTTGATGCAAAGAAAACATGCAAGACACCAAACTTAGAAATCTTTAATGCATGGAAAATATGAATGCAAAAATGCACATGAAAAACAACAAACAACAAAAAACAAGAAAACATCAAGATCAAACAAGAGGACTTATCAAGAACAACTTGAAGATCATGAAGAACACTATGAATGCATGGATTTTTTCGAAAAAATGCAAGAAAAATTTTTAAAACATGCAATTGACACCAAACTTAAAAATTGACTCAAGACTTAAACAAGAAACACAAAATATTTTTTATTTTTATGATTTTCTAATTTTTTTTGTATTTTTATTAATTTTTTTTTCGAAAATATTCTTAAAAAAAACGAAAATAAAAGAAAAATTTTGAAAAAAAGATTTTTGAAAAGAAAATTACCTAATCTGAGCAACAAGATGAACCGTCAGTTGTCCATACTCGAACAATCCCCGGCAACGGCGCCAAAAACTTGGTGGACGAAATTGTGATCTATTGTCTTTGTACTTGTATGAATTTTAATAATTGGCTCTATTTGAATTCACAACTCCGTTCAACTAACCAGCAAGTGTACTGGGTCGTCCAAGTAATAAACCTTATGTGAGTAAGGGTCGATCCCACAGAGATTGTTGGTATGAAGCAAGCTATGGTCACCTTGTAAATCTCAGTTAGGCAGATTAAATTGGTTTATGGTTTCAAAAATTAATAATAAAAAGAAATAATAAAAGGGATATAATACTTATGCAGATTCATTGGTGGGAATTTCAGATAAGCGAATGGAGATACTGTATGGCTCAAGAACGCCTACTTTCCTACTGCTTCAACTCAATCCTTCTTACTCCTTTCCATGGCAAGCTTTGTTTAGGGGTTCACCATCAGCGGTGGCTACTTTCAATCCTCTCGGGAAAATGATCCTATGCGGTTGTCAATCGCACGGCTAATCGTCTGGAGGCATCACCCATGGTTGATGGCTACATCCCATCCTCGCAGTGAAAACTAATGCTCACGCACTCTGTCACAGTACGGCTAATCACTGGTTGGTTTCCGCGCCTACTGGAATAGAATCCCTTGATTCTTTTGCGTCTGTCACTAACGCCCAGCACTTGCAAGTTTGAAGCACGTCACAGTCATTCATTACCGGAATCCTACTCGGAATACCACAGACAAGGTGAGACTTTCCGGATTCCCAGGATCCTACTCGGAATACCACAGACAAGGTGAGACTTTCCGGATCCTCATAAATGCCGCCATCTATCTAGCTTATACCACGAAGATTCTGTTTGGGAATCTAAGAGATACGCATTCAAGCTCGATTGCATGTAGAACGGAAGTGGTTGTCAATCACGCGCGTTCATAAGTGAGAATGATAATGAGGGTTATCTAACTCATCACATTCATCATGTTCTTGGGTACGAATGAATATCTTGGAATAAGAATAAAAGAGGAATTGAATAAAAGAAAATAGAACTTCATTAATACTTGAGGTACAGCAGAGCTCCACACCCTTAATCTATGGTGTGCAGAAACTCCACCGTTGAAAATACATAAGTGAAAGAGGTTCAGGCATGGCCGAATGGCCAGCCCTCTCCATGATCAAGTGACCGAATGAATAATGAGTTAAAGTGGTCAAAAGATGTCTAATACAATAGATAAATGTCCTATATATACTAGACTAGCTACTAGGGTTTACATGAGTAAGTAATTGATGCATAAATCCACTTCCGGGGCCCACTTGGTGTATGTTTGGGCTGAGCTTGATCTATCCACGAGCTGAGGCTTTTATTGGAGTTGAACTTCGAGTTATGACGTGTTTTGGGCGTTCAACTCCGGATCATGACGTTTTTCTGGCGTTTAACTCCAGACAGCAGCATGTACTTGGCGTTCAATGCCAAGTTACGTCGTCATTCTTCGAATAAAGTATGGACTATTATATATTTCTGGAAAGCCCTGGATGTCTACTTTCCAACGCCATTGAGAGCGCGCCAATTGGAGTTCTGTAGCTCCAGAAAATCCATTTCGAGTGCAGGGAGGTCAGATTCCAACAGCATCAGCAGTCCTTTTGTCAGCCTTTTTCAGAGTTTTGCTCAAGTCCCTCAATTTCAGTCAGAATTTACCTGAAATCACAGAAAAACACACAAACTCATAGTAAAGTCCAGAAATGTGAATTTAACATAAAAACTAAGGAAAACATCCCTAAAATTAGCTTGAACTTACTAAAAACTACCTAAAAACAATGCCAAAAAGCGTATAAATTATCCGCTCATCAGGGATTCACCTTCTTTTTATTTGAAGGTCTGAACATCCACTCTGAGCTTGCTCAACTTTTGAGGAGGAAAGAACTTAGCCAAGAAGGTCGTGACTAGCTTATCCCAGGAGTCCAGGCTATCTTTAGGTTGTGAGTCCAACCAGGTTCTAGCTCTGTCTCTTACAGCAAAAGGGAAAAGCATGAGCCTGTAGACTTCAGGATCTACTCCATTAGTCTTAACAGTCTCACAGATCTGCAAGAACTCAGTTAAAAACTAATAGGGATCTTCTGATGAAAGTCCATGGAACTTGCAGTTCTGTTGCATTAGAGCAACTAGTTGAGGTTTCAGCTCAAAATTGTTTGCTCCAATGGCAGGGATTGAGATGCTTCTTCCATCAAACTTGGAAGTAGGTGTAGTATAGTCACCTGATGACAAGTCATCATATACCCATTTGTCAAGCTAATTTCACTTGTTTCACTAGTTTTTATGCACTTTCTTGCACCATAAGTAAGCAATTTAGAGTGGAATTGCATGTTTTATTTGAATCAAACAACCACCATTTAATTGATACTAAATCATGAGGTTTAAGCTAAATTTAATTGATATTTGAATGATTTATAAGCCTTGTGAATTTAGTGATACTTTGATTGGTTGTTTTGATTATTTGTAGGTGAAGGAAAGAAGAAAAGAATGAAGCATGGCTTAAGAAAGCGTGGCCCAAGGAAGAAAAGAGTGTAGCGCATGGAAGGAAGGAAGCCACATTGCCCTCCAAGGGAGCACAACAATGAACCAAGCATTCAAGGATTCACTGCCCTGCCCTCCTTGAGGGCAGAGCACAATTCTAGGCCAAGAAATAAGGGAAGGAAAAACTCTGCCCTGCCCTCCTCAAGAGCAATTTCGGGCTCCTCATGGAAAAATTCAAGGAAATTGTTCTCCAAGTGCCATCCATGGGTTTCGAACCAAGCACCTGAAGGGAAGGAAGGAGCGCTACTCACAAAGGAAAATGAGCCACACTTGGCTAAAAGGCTTCCACCAAGTTTCGAACTTGGGACCTCACCCAAGAACAAGGAAAGCTTGCACTGCCCTGCCCTTGCGGAGGGCAGAGCAACATTCCTTGGTGCATGACACGCACAATTTGGCACGGCTAGGAGCTTGGGCGCGCACAGCTTGGATGCACGGGCAGGGAGGCAAGGCCGCACCATGACAACATTGCCCTGCCCTCCACAAGGGCAGGGCAGCATCCTGATGGCCCTCCCACACTCGGCACGTAACATGCTTCCTTACACAAAGCTTCCCTGCTCTGCCCTCCACAAGAGCAGAGCAACCTCCTGGGAGCAACATGGGCTGAATTTCACTCAAAAATCCAACTTAATTCATTTCTTCACCAAATCAAAAAGCCCACTCAAAATTCTTTGATCCAAAATAGAAAGTGTATAAATAGGTGTTAATTAGGATTAGAAGGAGAGTTTTTTTTAGGGAGCTTACTTTGATTTCAATTTTCATCCTTAGTCAACTTGAGAGCTCACTTCCCATTTTTCTATTTTCTGCAAAATTTGCTTGAGAATTGGAGGAGAGAATTCACTTCTTCCTCCTCTGATCGTTTTATTTTCTTTACTGGGTTTTGTTTGAGTCTTGAGTGTGAAGAATTGAGGAACTTCTGTCTCAATCTCCATTTAAGATCTCTTTGATTTTCCAACTGCATAATTGAGTTAAATTCCATTCCCTCTACTGCTGCAATCTTTAATTTCTCTTTAATTGCTTTGTGAACTTGGATCTAGGAAGGCAATTGAGATCTAGACTCTGCTATCTAGTCTCTGGAGTCCTGAGATCTGATTTTCTCTTTTTGGTTCTTCTGTTGAACCACTGCTGCAATTACATCTTCACTTTTTGTTTGAATTCTAGTTACTTTCAATTCATCTTTTGCTTTGTTAATTGCTGCAATTTAATTTCCCTTGCTTAAATTCTGAATTCCCAGTCCTCAAATCCCTTTTCCATTCAAGAAATTTATATTTCTTGCACTTTAAGTTACCGCAATTTACATTTCTTGCATTTTAAGTTTCAATCATTTAATTTTTTTGTTCTTTAAGATTCAGTACCTTTACTTCCAATTCTCTTTAATTTCTGCAATTCATCCCTCTCCCTTTACATTTCCTACTATTTACTTACTGTTGGATACAAAATCACTCAACCAATACTTGATTCGCTTGACTAAATCAACCACTAAACTAAAATTGCTCAATCCTTCAATCCCTGTGGGATCGACCTCACTCTCGTGAGTTTTATTACTTGATGCGACCCGGTACACTTGCCGGTGAGTTTTGTGTTGGATCGTTTTCCACACATCATCACCAAGCATCCTCCTTGCATTATTGTTGTTGGGTTCGGCTGCCATATCCTTTTCTTGTTCAAAAATTTCAGTAAGGTTGTCTCTGGATTGTTGTATTTTAGCTTCTCTCAGTTTCCTCTTCAGAGTCTTTTTAGGTTCGGGATCAACTTTAACAAGAATGCCTTTTTCCTTGTTCCTGCTCATATGAAAAAGAAGAGAACAAAAAAGGAAGAGGAATCCTCTATGTCACAGTATATGGATTCCTTTATGTTAGTAGAAGAAGAAAGGAATAGAAGAAGGAAAAGAGTTAAGAATCCAAACACAAGGGGGAAGATATGTTCGAATTCTTGAGATGAAGAGAAGTGTTAGTAAATAAATAAATAAATAAAAGAAGATGAGAGGGAGAGAATTTCGAAAATTAATTTTGAAAAAGGGTTAGTGATTTTCGAAAATTAAGAGAAGAAAAACACTTAAAATTAAAATTTGAAACAATTAGTTAATTAAAAGAATTTTGAAAAAGAGGGAGGTAATTTTCAAAAATTAGAAAGAGAAAAGTAGTTAGGTGATTTTGAAAAAGATAAGAAATAAACAAAAGGTCAATTAGTTAGTTGAAAAAGATTTGAAAATCAATTTTGAAAAGATAAGAAGTTAGAAAAGATATTTTGAAATCAAATTTTTGAAAAAGATGTGATTTGAAAAAGATATTTTAAAAGGATATGATTGAAAAAGATATTTTGAAAAAGATTTAATTTTTAAAATTAAAATGGATTACTTGACTAACAAGAAACTAAAAGATATGATTCTAGAATTTAAAGATTGAACCTTTCTTAACAAGAAATTAACAAACTTCAAATTTTTGAATCAATCACATTAATTGTTAGTAAATTTTTCGAAAATTATGAATTTAAGATAAGAAAAAGATTTTGAAAAATAATTTTAAATTTTCGAAAATCATAAAAGAAAAATGAAAGAGATTTGATTTTTGAAAAAGATTTTGAAAAGATAGGATTTTTAAAATTGAAAATTTGACTTGACTTATAAGAAATAGCTGAGTTTTAAAAATTTTTGACTAAGTCATCTCAAATTTTTGAAATTTATGAGAGAAAAAAGGAGAAGATATTTTTTTATTTTTGAATTTTTAATGATGAGAGAGAAAAACACAAATATGACCCAAAACATGAAAATTTTGGATCAAACACATAATGCATGCAAGAACACTATGAATGTCAAGATGAACACCAAGAACACTATGAAGATCATGATGAACATCAAGAACTTATTTTTTTAAAAATTTTCAAGAAAAGAAAAACATGCAAGACACCAAACTTAGAAATTTTTAATATTTAGACTCCAAGAATTCAAGAATGCATATGAAAAATAAGAAAAAACACAAAACAAGAAAATATGAAGATCAAACAAGAAGACTTGTCAAGAACAACTTGAAGATCATGAAGAACACATGCATGAATTTTCGAAAAATGCAAAAGTTTTTAAAACATGCAATTGACACCAAACTTAAATATTGATACTAGACTCAAACAAGAAACACAAAATATTTTTTGTTTTTATGATTTTATTATTTTTTTGGTTTTTTTTGGTTTTTTTTTGAAAATTATATTTTTGAAAAACAAAAATAAAGAAAAATTTTTTTGAAAGATTTTTGAAAAAAATTTTTGAAAAGAAAATTACCTAATCTGAGAAACAAGATGAACCGTCAGTTGTCCAAACTCGAACAATCCCCGGCAACGGCTCCAATGACTTGGTGCTCTCAAACGTGAATCACACTTTGTCACAACTCCGCACAACTAACCAGCAAGTGCACTGCTCGTTCAAGTAATAAACCTTACGTGAGTAAGGGTCGATCCCACGGAGATTGTTGGTATGAAGCAAGCTATGGTCACCTTGTAAATCTCAGTTAGGCAGATTCAAATGGTTTATAATGGTTTTCGAAAATTAAGAATAAATAAAGCATAAAATAAGATAAAGATACTTATGTAAATCATTGGCGGAAATTTCAGATAAGTGTATGGAGATGCTTTGTCCCTGTTGAATCTCTGCAACATACTGCTTTCTTACTTTCAATCCTTCATACTCCTTTCCATGGCAAGTTGTATGTAGGGCATCACCGTTGTCAATGGCTACATCCCATCCTCTCAGTGAAAATGGTCCAAATGCTCTGTCTCAGCACGGCTAATCATCTGTCGGTTCTCGATCATGTCGGAATAGAATCCATTGATTCTTTTGCGTTTGTCATCACGCCCAACAATCGCGAGTTTGAAGCTCGTCATAGCCATTCAATCCCTAAATCCTACTCGGAATACCACAGACAAGGTTTAGACTTTCTGGATCCTAAAGAGTAGCCGCCAAATGGTTTTAGCTTATACCACGAAGATTCTGATTAAGGAATCCAAGAGATACACGCCTGGTCTAAGGTAGAATGGAAGTAGTTGTCAGTCACGCGTTCATAAGTGAGAATGATGATGAGTGTCACAGATCATCACATTCATCATGTTGAAGTGCAACGAATATCTTAGAACAAGAATAAGATGAATTGAATAGAAAATAGTAGTAATTGCATTGAAACTCGAGGTACAGCAGAGCTCCACACCTTAATCTATGGTGTGTAAAAACTCCACCGTTGAAAATACATAAGTGATCAAGGTTCAGGCATGACCGAATGGCCAGCCCCCAAATTCTAAGAAATAAACGTCCAAAGATGGATGCTAAGATAAAAGACGAAACCAAGATGTCTAATACAATATTAAAATGTCCTATTTATACTAGACTACCTACTAGGGTTTACAGAAATAAGTAATTAATGTAGAAATCCACTTTCGGGGCCCACTTGGTGTGTGCTTGGGCTGGGCTTGAGCTTTACACGTGCAGAGGCTTCTCTTGGAGTTAAACGCCAAGTTGTAACGTGTTTTTGGCGTTTAACTCTAGTTTATGACGTGTTTCTGGCGTTTGACTCCAGAATGCAGCATGGAACTGGTGTTGAACGCCAGTTTGCGTCATCTAAGCTTGAATAAAGTATGAACTATTATATATTGCTGGAAAGCTTTGGATGTCTACTTTCCAACGTCGTTGAGAGCGCGCTATTTGGAGTTTTGTAGCTCCAGAAAATCTATTTCGAGTGCAGGGAGGTCAGAATCCAACAGCATCAGCAGTCCTTTGTCAGCCTTTTATCAGAGTTTTGCTCAGGTCCCTCAATTTCAGCCAGAAAATACCTGAAATTACAGAAAAACACACAAACTCATAGTAAAGTCCAGAAATGTGAATTTTGCATGAAAACTAATGAAAACGTCCCTAAAAGTAGCTAGATCATACTAGAAACTACCTAAAAATAATGTCAAAAAGCGTATAAATTATCCGCTCATCAGAAGTTATTGTTGATGATAATTTATGATGATTGTTGATATTGATGAGGAGTTATGATGATTGTTGATGGTAATAACAATTAATGATGATTATGAATTTTGATGATGATAAATTGATGAATAATGATTTTGATGGATATGGTTAATGGTTGATGGTGTTTGTTGATGATTATGTTGATAATGGTGTTGATGAAGATTAAAGAAATTAATCAGTATTGATATGAACTATGTTGAATTGAGAACTTTGAACGGTCTAGATAGTTGAATGATTGAGAAATGGTTGAGAAATATTTAGTATGAACTTTTGGATTGTTTTGGAATTGTTTGGGCTGTGATTAAATTAGTTTGGTTTGTGAGTTTTTAAAACTAGAGGATTTGATAAACTTTGGTAAAACCTTAGTTTTAGCTAACTTTGACGGGTCATAACTTAGTTTTCGGACCCTCAAATTTTGTGAAACTTATCTTGAATGAAAATTGGGTCCGTGTAGTTTATGCCATTTGAAGGACAGGCTGAAAATAATTTTTAACGAAAAAGTTATGTACATTTGAAGTTTAGGGTTAAAAACTGAATTCTGCAGAAATTGCAGAATTTTAAGGTCATGCATATGCGTACGCATGATGGGCGTTACAGGAATGAAAGAGGCTTGTGCGAGTGTTGTGCGCATACCATGTGTATGTACAAGAGCAAGGTCATGCGTACGCATGACCCATGCTAATGCACGACTTGCTTTTTAGAATCAAATATTTTTTGTACGCATATCATGTGCACGCACAGAATGGGACTCGCGCATACACACAAATATCCTATTTTATTGAAAATATTTATTTTAACTATTTTTGCCTATCCACTCCGCTTTTTCACTTCTATAACCCTTGTTTATGATCCCCGTAGCTACTGTTTAGGCTTTAGGATGAGTGATAATGTATTGGATAAAATAAAAAGGTTATTTTGTTAGGAGTTTAGAGTTGGTGGCCTAAGCTTGGGAATTTCTGTGGATGGGTTAACTTGTGTAGACATGGCAGATTATTATGTTGATGATGATTGAGAAATGAATGAGGTTGAGCGATATCTTATTTAAATGGTTCATGAACTTGAAAGAACTTGAGAAATGAGGATGAATGTGATGAGTTGAGAAAATGAAAGTTATTGAGAAATTTTGGAAGATTGATGTTGATGAATTTGTTGAGTACGAGCAGTAATCACTGAATGATAATTATGATATGCATTGATTGGTAAGTCGCTATGAGCCTGGCAAGGATGGTGGTTTAATCCTGCTTGTCGAGGTAGTGGTGCCGGCGTAAGGACTGTGGCAGTCTCCCGCCTACGTTCAGATGTGAGGGCTGAGGTAGTATCCCAATCGCATATCCTTTCTTGCCATAAGAGTGAGTTGAGTACTATATCCCATGGTTGAGAGTGAGCCAGGCACTATATCTCAGGGAGCGCATAAAAGTGAATTGGACACTATATCGTAGGGAGAGCATAAAAGTGAGTTGGGCACTATATCCTATGGGTGCACACAATGAGCCGGGTACTATATCCCAGTGATACGTGCTTCAAATGTTTGTGATATGAAGAGTTCAATTGTTATTTAGAAGATATTAGTTTATATTTTTAGAATGTTTTAATTTAATTTGATGTATTTTGATTTTGTTTATTTAATTATTAGATTGGGCCTTATGTTTATCATCTTTAGGATTTTCTTTGTCTTAACTTAATAAGAGGCTATAAATACCTCATAAACTAGGATAGTCACAGTATAGAATGATTTAAAAGTTTTAAAACCCCTTTTTGGTTTCGTGATGAAACCATGGTGTGGACAATTGAGGTTGAGGAGTCCCTCTCTTGTTGCATCGGGGAATTGGTTAGAAGGTTGAGGAGTTCCTTCGATTCAATTTCCAAACTATGGCGTTGGTAAGTTAGATTGAGGAGTCCCTTTCTTGTGGCATCAAGAAATTGGGTAGAAAGTAGAGTGATTCTCTTTGTATTCAATTTCAATCTATCCTTTTTGTTTCTATTTTAATTTCAATGTATCTTTTTATTCCTTTGATGATTTGATTTTTGATGGTTTAGAATTTCACAAATGAATTCTTGTTGCAAGTATAGTTCCTAAACCAAACAATAATCTCTTCATACAAAAAGTTGTTTATCATTAAAATAAACCCCTAAATTTATAAACCGAAATATTGAACCTCGGGTCGTTCTCCCTAGAAATTATAATAAAGTGTCTTGTTATTGGTTGTGAGTTACTTTTGGGGTTTTAATAAGAAACATGAAAGATAAATGGCAAAAAGTAAACTAATGGCTAAAAAGGTCTTGACGAGGGTTGGTGGTCAAAGATCTCTATCCTAATCACTAACCACAATATGAGAATTGGCAAGGATTAATCTCACTAAATCATCCTCTAACTAATGGTAAAAGAAAGTTGAATGAGATATATCAATCCAAGTCCATAGGTCCTAACTCTCCACTAATTCAATTAGTGAGAACTAGAGTCAATGGCTCCCAATCATCAATCACTTGGACATTAGTAACTCAAGAAGTCCTAAGTTACCTTTCCAAGTCAAGAGTATAAAATTCTACTCTAAAATCTAACCAAGCATTTCATCAAACACTTGGAAGGCATAAAAGGAAAGCATAGTAAATCAACAACAAGAACAAAATCTAACAACAATTATTGCAAAGAATTAACAACAACAAATCAAAAGGAACACAATTATTATGATTTACCTTGCATTGAATTGAAAGAGAAAGGAAGGAACAAAAGTAGATCTACAACAAAATACAAGAACAACATAAAGGAAATTACAACAAAAGAATAGAGGAAGATGAATGTAACAACAAGGAAGTGAAAGGTAGAAGTAGAAGAAGATGAATTAAAATCTAGATCTAAGAACTAAACCTAATCCTAATTCTAGAGAGAAGTGAGAGCTTCTCTCTCTAGAAACTAACTCTAACTACTAAACTAAGCTAAACTAAACTAATGGTAACTAACTTTTTTCATCCCTCTTCAATCCTTGGCTTAAATAGCATCAGAAATGAGTTGGATTGGGCCCACAAGGCTTTAGAATTCGCTGGCCACGTATTGCTTTAAGTGGATCATATGGCAACAACGACGCGTGCGCGTACAGTGCGCGTGCGCATCACCATACGTGTAGCAACTATGACAAATCTTATATCATTTCGAAGCCCCGGATGTTAGCTTTCTAACCCAACTAGAACCGCATCATTTGGACCTCTGTAGCTCAAGTTATGGTCGATTAAGTGCGAAGAGGTCGGCTTGACAGCTTTTGCGTTTCCTTTATTTCTTCACGAGTTCTCCATTTCTATATGCTTTTTCTTCATTCCCTTGGTCCAATCCTTGCCTCCTAAATCTGAAATCACTTAGCAAACACATCAAGGAATCTAATGGAATCAAGGTGAATTAAATTTAGCTATTTTAAGACCTAAAAAGCATGTTTTCACTCTTAAGCACAATTAAAGGAGAATATACAAAACCATGCTATTTCATTGAATAAATATGGGTAAAAGGTGATAAAATCCCCAAAAATCAATACAAGATAAACCCTACAAATGGGGTTTATCAACCTCCCCACACTTAAACCAAGCATGTCCTCATGCTTAAACCAAGAATGAAGTAAGGGTATGGCATTTATTCAATGGAAACTAACTAAATGCAATCTACCTATATGCAACTATCTACATGAATGCAATTGCTTGGTCAAAATAAATCAGTTCCCAAGAAGCATATATGCACAAGGGCTAAGGACTAGCAAGTCTAATACACAATTGGATTGAGTTATTAAATATTTTTACAAACTTGCATGAAAAGTGATGATTGTAGGTGGAAACATGTAATTGAGCATCAAACCCTCACTGGATGTGTTTGCACTCTATTCGCTCAAGTGTTTAGGGTTGATTCACTCAATTCTCTCCTAATCATGCTTTCCAAGATTTGTTTTTTCTTCTAACAATCAACAAATATTTCATGCATGCATACAAGTATCATGAGGTCTTTTCTTTAGGTTGTAATGGGGCTAGGGTCAAGGTAGGATGCATATTTGGTTAAGTGAACTTGAAATTTGAATCTTTGATAAGCTTAATCTTTCCACTTAACCTATATAATAACCTATACAATTAAGCTCTACCCTAACTACCCATTTTTCACTTTTTCACATACTCATGTATCCCTTTTCATTTCACAACACTTATGCATTGATTTTATTGAGCTACACTTTGCTTTGGGGCATTTTATCCATTTTTTATTTCTTTCTTTTTCTTCTTTTTCTTTCTTTTTCTATATTTTTTTCTTTTCCATATTATTTTTTTTCTTTTTCTTTTCTTTTTCTCATTTTTTTATATACAAGAGCATCAATGCATAAGGTTTTACATTTGATCAATACATGAGTATGTACCCAAATTTTAATAAAAATACAAAACTACCCTCTTATTCCCCCAATGTCCCAAGATTCCCACACTTGAATGGTACTCACACACACTAGCCTAAGCCAATCAAAGATCCAAATTAAGGACATTTATTGTTTTTCACTTTAAGGCTTGTAATGTGCTAAATTAAGAACAAAGTGGGTTAATCGTAGGTTCAAATTTGGCTAACAAAGGAAGATAAAAGGTAGGCTATATGGGCAAGTGAGCTAATGAAATGATGGCCTCAATCATATAAATGTATGTATACACATAATGGATATAAAGAATCAAACAATTCAAAGATTACAATCATAGAAAGAGAATAATACACACAAGAAGGAAAATAATTGGTTATAAGATGTAACCACACCATTAGGCTCAAATCTCACTTGCTTGTGTTCTTAGCTCAAAAATCATGTTCCACAATATATATAATTCAAGCAAGTTCTATGAAAAGTTTTCACTCAAATCAATTGAGATGTTCTATAGATAGAAATCTTGAAAATTTTCATTATTTTGACTAAGCATATGCAAAAATAAGAAAATGCAAGTAAAAACCATAAAATCCTAGAATGAATTGCAAAAGTGTTGGGATTAGAAATTTATCACCCAAAATCGCCGACCGGTCGGACGACCTCCCCACACTTAAAAGTTTGCACCGTCCTCGGTGCATTCACAGATGAGCAAGGGGGTATGGCGACTCTCTGGATTGCTGCGTATTCTTTCTTTCGCTTCCATTTTTGCTTGCGGTGTATCATTCATGAAAAACAAAAGTATAACACCATAAGATGAGAAGATATAAAAGCAAGGAAGCATACAATGTTGGAATGAGGTAAATCACTAGAATTGAGTGAGTGAATTAGTTGTGACATTCATAAAAGTAAGTGTGCATTCTAAGTTGCACGGTTTAGAACACACATTAACATAAAAAGCTATGTCACAGAAGAAGCATGCACTTTACTCATTCTAGTATGCTCGAGATGCTTTGAGTGAACTTGTAAGGTAAAACAAGCATTGAAGAAGCATGAAAGCATTCAAGTCAAATATATATGGATGCATAGAATCATAACACCATGCACTAAGGTAAATGCACAACATTATCCATCAAGAAGTTGCCTAATCACAAAATAAGGCTCAAATCACATGGTGGCCAAATCATGTAATTCAGGAAGAGTTACAAGCTCGAAGGCAATTCTCATCACTTGGCATCCTTAAAAGGTAGGCATGAAAAACTCAAAACCAAGTAGCAAAATATAACCTCAATAAGAAAATCTAACAAAGATTATCTAAAAAAAACATTCATGCTAAAGTAGCACTTAGTTAGTAATAAGCAGCAATATATGGTATGTAAAATCCATAATCCAACACTTATAATGAAAAAGATAAAATGAAATGAAAACTAACTAAAATAAATGGTTATCAATGGTGTTTGGAAGTGTCGGGTGAGGGGTAGAAGGGGGGAAAAAGAAAGGAGAAGGAAAGAAATGGAAAGAGGAGAAGAAAAAAATGTGGTGAAGGAAGGGCATCCGCGCGTACGCACGCATGGTGCGCGCGCGCGGGTTGTGGTGCAATGGACGCGACGCATATGCGTACAGGGTGCGTCCACGTTGATGGCTTATTCCGAGAGTGGCGCGCACGTGGCAGGTGCGCGTACGCGCGAATAGGTTTGTGCCAAAGGCACAACGTTGGCGCAGCACAGGCACAACTCTCTGAAAAATGCATGGAGGGTGGAACTTCTCAATCCACGCATACGCACGCATGGCGCGCGCGCGTGGATGGTCCAAAACGCTTGATACACGCATACGCGTGAAGTGCGCATACGCATGGATGGTGCTTTGTTTTTCAAAAATTTTTGCTATGTTTTTGCACTAATCCAAGCATTCCAAACCTCCAAACAGCTACCAAAACAACATAAAACCTTATTTATCATGATAAAATACTAATTAAACTCAACCAACTAATCTAAACATGAAATTAAACTAGTTCTACCAATATGTACAAAAGAGAAAATGAAAGAATTTTACCATGGTGGGGTGTCTCCCACTTAGCACTTTTGTTTATTGTCCTTAAGTTGGATTTATGGGGAGCTCCTCATCAAGGTGGCTTGTGCTTGTACTCATCTTGGAACTCCCACAAATGCTTGGTTCTCCATTGTGCTCCAAGATTCTTCATGGATTGAGCCAAGTCTTGATGGAGTTCTTCACAAGCTTGGGGCTCCCAAAGTTGATCCTTTTTTCTAATCCGGGATCCCACATTTTATTTTCACACCCGTCCTAAAGTTGATCATCATTATTAATCCATCCGGGTGGTGAGTAAGGTGAATTCTCTATATAGTGGCCAACAATCCTCCTAGACCCATCTATTTGAGCACTACTCCAACCTTTATATCTCATGTTTGATGCATCAACCATAATGAGCCTTGATTTGCAACACCCACCACAAAACCTTTTCCGCTTACGCTTCATCCCACAAACTTCCCTAAGTTGGCCATCTGTTTCAAGCAAACCATACTCAAGTGGGATAATAAACCTAATAGAAATGAATTTCACCCACTCAAATGAAGGTGTAGATGGCAACCTAGGCAAAGATGTTTCTAAAGATCTTGACAAAGCATAACCAACCCTGGTTCTTCTATTTCTAGGGACTTCCACCTCTTCACAAGATCTCTTAATCTCAATCCTTTGTTCAACAATTTTATCAAAACCTTTTCCCTTACTCAAATCATAATAGGGAGGGTGAGAAAAATTTACCTCCTCAATGCTTTCAAATCCAACCGGAGAAGGTTCTTCATGCTCAAAGGATTCTTCACCACTAAGACTTAATGCTTGATCTTCATCACCAAGGGAACTCAATTCTTTCTCTATCCCATCCAAGTCTTCATATGGAATATGCCTTGGAAGGTGTGCACTTTCCTCCCTAGCATCAATTTCAATCATCTTGGAGGGGTTTTCTTCAACTCTATGTTCCCATGGAGGCTCCGCATCTCCTAAGTCTTCTACCACTTCTTCCTTGTCTTCAACAATTAAAGCTTCCTCCAATTGTTCCAATACAAAGCAACTTCCCTCATTTCCCACCGGAGTTTCCAATCTCTCCTTCATGCTATGTTCTTCATTTGATTCTCCACATGTAGCCATGGGAGTTCCTTGAGTGTTTAAGCATTGGGAGGCTAATTGATTTGTTACCGCATCCAAGGCGGCCATGAAATTTTGCACATCCCTTTTCATCTCTTCTTGCCCTTGAACAAGAACACCAAGGGTTTCATCCATTAGAGATTGGGGTGGGTGAAAGGGTTCATCAAATTGGGGAGGGTTCATAGTGTTCATTAAATCCTTATCTTCTTGTTTATCGTTTGTTTCCATATCATTTGGTATCAGAGCTCAGGTATTAGATTAATTCTTATTAATCTATATCTGTTCTTCTTTTATTATAAAAAAAGAGAGTCTAGTGTCTGTCGCATCTTTCTTTAAGTTCTTATGTTCTTATTTCCATTTGCATTTCATTATTGTTTTGTCATCATTGTTGATATTATTGTTTAAAAAAAATAAAAAAGCATACCTTGCAAAAAAAAGGAGAAAAAAGAAATATATACAAAAAAAGAAAAAAAGAAATTATCCTCCTTATAATTATTGTGCTTTTCATATACTATTTTTCACCTACAAGATTCAAGGACAAATCTTTTTTGAAGAGTAGGAGAATGATACGTACTTCAAATGTTCAAGATATAAAGAGTTCAAGTATTATTTAGAAGATATTAGTTTACATTTTTAGAATATTTTAATTTAATTTTATGTATTTTGATTTTGTTTATATTTAACTACTAGATTGGGCCTTATGTGGGTTTTCTATATTTTAACCTAATAAGAGGTTATAAATACCTCATAAACTAGAGTAGTCGTAGCATAAAATGATTTAGAGGTTTGGAAACCTTTTTTTGTTTCGTGATGAAACCATGGTGTAGACAATTGAGGTTGAGGAGTCCCTCTTTTGTTACATCGGGGAATTGGGTAGAAGGTTGAGGAGTCCCTTCGACTCAATTCCCAAACTATGGCATTGACAAATTAGGTTGAGGAGTCCATTCCTTGTTGCGTCAAGAAATTGGGTAGAAAGTAGAGTGATTCTCTTTGTATTCAATTTCAATCTATCCTTTTTATTTCTATTTTCAATGTATCTTTTTATTCAGTTTGAATTCTTGTCTTGTTTATCCTTTTATTTTCTTTATCATTTGGTATCAAAGCTCAGGTATTAGATTAATTCTTATTAATCTATATTGTTCTTCTTTTATCATAAAAAAAGATACCAGTGTCTATTGCGTCTTTCTTTAAGTTCTTGGTTCTTATTTTTCGTTTGCGTTTTATTATTGTTAAAAAAAATAAAAAATCAAAAATTGAAAATGAATAAAAAAAGATAAATTACAATTGAAATGAAAACAAAAAGGATGGATTGAAATTGAGTACAAAGAGAATCACTCTACTTTCTACCCATTTTCTTGACGCAACAAGGAAGGGACTCCTCAACCTAACTTGTCAACGCCATAGTTTGGGAATTGAATCGAAGGGACTCCTCAACCTTCTACTCAATTCCCCGATGCAACAAGAGAGGAACTCCTCAACCTCAATTGTCCACACCATGGTTTCATCACGAAACCAAAAAGGAGTTTTGAAACCTCTAAATCATTCTATACTGTGACTATCCTAGTTTATGAGGTATTTATAGCCTCTTATTAAGTTAAAATATAGAAAACCTTAAGCCCATAAACATAAGGCCCAATCTAGTAGTTAAATATAAACAAAATCAAAATACATAAAATTAAATTAAAATATTCTAAAAATGTAAACTAATATCTTCTAAATAATACTTGAACTCTTCATATATTGAACATTTGAAGCACGTATCACCCAGGGACTTGGCAGAAAGACGATATCCAAAAGAATGTGTCGGGTTGACAATTTGAACCGACAAGTGATATCACGAGCCAAATAGGATAGGCATTCATCATATGCATTTTCTATATGGTTGCTTGCTTTGATTAATTGAGTTATGCCTAAATGAATAATATGCCTAATTGCTAATCAATTTACCTGATATATATGTATATTATGTGTACGTTACTTGTTTGCATTATTTGTGTTTTGCTGGGATTGAGGAGGATTGGTAGGCAGTAGCGATGGGATCGCATAGAGGGTAGGTTGGTGAAGGTTGTAGGACAGTGGGGGGTATAGTTATAATAGAAATTTTTAAGTTAGATTACCCTATTATGGTTAATCATGTCTTTCTTTAAGCTTGAATATTTGTATCGATGAGAAGTTCTAGGATTGCCTTTGACTTCCGGAAACTTTATATCTTATCTATTGGGCACTGTTACCATATTAAGAACCGCTGATTCTCATACCATATATTGTTGTTGTTTTTTAGATACAAGTCGCAACCTACCTCGGTGAGTTTGCAGATGATGACAGAGCAGAGGATGACTCAACTTTTATTTTGATTTACTTTAATAATCTCTCACTTTTGTATATTTTGTTGCTTTAGAGGCTTGTATTTTGAAAACTTTGAGAGATAGAATGTTAACTGTTTTAAACATCAAAACTCTGCTATAGTCTATTTTGGCTAGCAAGCCTATATATATATATATATATATATATATATATATATATATATATATATATATATAAACTTATTTACTCTATATTTTTTGTTTATCTTTTGTACCTACGCGTTTGGTTATCGTGTGTGAATGTTTTGCGCTTTTGTATATCTATATTTTCTGCGTCCTTAAGTTTTTATTCCTTCATTGGACTTCTATTGTATGATATTTCTTTATTATATATTATTATATGAGCTTTAGAATTGTCATGGTACTTTGTCACCATTTGCTTTATTACTAGAGGTAAGGTTTAGGGTGATAGGGTGTTACAGATCGCATGAGCAGAATAATGCACACAAAAAATGCTCTCAAGCTTATTCTCGATTAAATGGAAACTACCAGTGTTGGTTCCTGAAAATTTGTAAGTACTTGTTTACCAATCACAGTGTTAAACAACTAAGAATCATAAATTTTTCAAATTAGTAGTGTCTTGTAAGGATTTTCAAGTGAAAATCACAACATATAATGCAAATCATTCATCCAAAAACATGCAGCTATTATATGTTTATTACCCAGCTAGAATTTCGAACACTTAATAATATTTTAAAACTATTGAAAAACCATGACTCGAATGTATGCACCAAAATTGGAGTTCAAAGACATCACGAGCGAGTGAGAGTAAGAAGCACCGATTCAACTACTGAGTCAAAATTAAGGAACACACTCCGATTCTCCGATTCTACTGTGACTTGTGAGCTAAGAATTGAACTAAGAAAGAAACAAATATGGGCAAAAGAGATATTGAAACCATAGATTTAAAATTCAAAAATTTTTTTGTTGAAACTTCCCGCTCAATGAATGTTATCTAAATATTTTGATATCAAAACTGGACACTTGTCATATATTTAAACTGAACGCTTGTTGATCAATTAACCTATACACTTGTCAAATACATCTTTGAATATGGGACTGCACCCAACAACAAAAATGGTAAACAACAACAAATATAGTAAATCACTTGTTCAAACAAAGATAAAGCCTTTTCCAAATCATCATAAATTTTCCACAACCTTATTGATGAGTGGATATTTTATACCCTTTTTAGTACCATTTTCTTAGTATTTTCAGTTATATTTTATCAAGTTTTACTATGTTTTAGTAGATTTTAGTGCAAAATCTACCTTTTGAATGCTACTTTGAGTTTTTGTGTTTTTGTTATGATTTTAGGTGATTTTTGGGTGAAAATGGCAAGATTTGGCAAAGTCTGATTCAGAGGCAAAGAAAGGATAGCAGATGTTGTCAAATCCTGACCTTCGTGTATTCCAACGAGAATTTATTGAGCTACAGAGGTCCAATTGATATGCTCTCAATGCCGTTAGAAAGCTAACTTTCAGAGCTTTCCAGAAATATATAATAGTCTATATTGTTTTTTGGAAATGACTGCCCAAAATGGGCATTAAACTTCTAACTTACCCCTTTTCTGACGTTCAACCTCCCAAAAGGACCAAGGCCAGCGTTGAACATCCAAAACTGGTGTTTAACACCACCAAGGGAGCAAGGAAGCAGCGTGGACACTCCTTAGTGGGCGTTGAACGCCCACTCTTCCAAGCTAAATGCCAGCTCAGCCCAAACACTCACCAAGTGGACCCAGAAGTGGATTTTCGCACCTTTCTGCTTAGTTTATTTCATTTTTGTAATTTTTAATTACTAGATTAGTATATATAGGTGAAGATCATCCATGTTTAGGATCTTCAGCTTCTCAGAACTTATTTCACTTTATCTTCTGTAAAATATGAGCGGCTAAACCTCCTAGGTTAAAGATAGGAGCTCTGCTCATTCCTATGGATTAATATTATTACTTTTCTACTTTAATATATGTTTGATTCCATTCTATGATGTATTGTGGTACTTCATCTTTATGAATCTGGGGTGGAACGAGAGTATGATCCCTTATTCTACATGAGTTCTTACGAGTCTTGGCTCAGATAGCATTAAGAGTACATCACAGGTTCCAACAAGTTATTTGGGCTAATTGGTATACGTGACATGAAATCTCATTAGTAATGGGTAATTGAGGTCTCTGTGGCGTTAAGGCTAGAATCATAGAGATTGAGTAGGATCATTAGAGATTGAGTTGCGTGAGCTTCACCTTCGTCCAGATTGACTAACTTGTTCGGGCATTTGGTTTGGATCAGAGGAGATTAATGACCACTACCCTTGGTTTAATCACTTACAGCCTTGCCATTAAATGAATCACTCATCATTAAAGTAGTCAGCAAGAAGTATCAATCCAAAAAAATAATCATCTCCGAGGCCTTAACTAATTTTTTACTATTGTTTCTACGTCAATTCTTTATCGCTTTCGTTATTGTTTTGTTTATGCGCCTACAACAATAACAATCAACTTTCTATTCGCCTGACTAAGATCTGCAGGATATCCACAACTTGTTCAATCTGACAATCCTCGTGGGATCGAGTCTCACTCACCTGAGGTATTACTTGGACGACCCGATGCACTTGCCAGTTCAGTTGTGTGAGTTCTAATTTCGTGCACCACCTACCATGTATAAATATAAAAAAGAAGCTATTAAATCGAAATTTCAGATTGAACAACAGGAACGTGTATGAGTTTCCTTTAGTCAAACTTTTCAATAATAATTTTAGAATTACACACAGATAGAACAAAGTATTGGAATGCTTATGATAACTTTGCAAAAACCTATTAATAGTTGATTCTTTGCAAACACCAATATGTAATTAATTTATTGCATATGCATACATGTATAAAGGAAAAAAAGAACTACTTAGTTGGAGATTATTTTTTAATTCTTTTAAATTAAGATCCTGCTATTACATATTTACATTCATAAACTGAAGTGGTGCAGTGCAGAGGAAATTAAAAAAAATTCTTCAAGGTAAATGTCTCTCTTATATGTTTTTTTGAGAGTACGGGGAATACTACTTTGTGATCCCCACTTTGAAGAGCAAATTGTAATGCAATTATCTTTATAGAATATATCTAATTTTAAATAGAGATCATAATGAAATCAATCTAACCCTTTCAACATTCATAGTTCAGAAAAAAACTTAAATAGTACCTCTTTAAAAATAATCTTGCAATCTGCCTTGAATAGTACCTCTTTAAAAATAATCTTGCGATCTGCCACCATTACTTTCGATACATTACCAATATGTTCTAGATAAAGAAATGGAGGAACTTAAAAAATGCTAGATCTTTCAAAGAAACACTTTCCATGAATTGAATATGTAACATCTAAGTATTTGTAACCTACAAAAATTATACAATGATAAAAATGAAAATTCTAATGTATCAATGTTCAAAGAATGAAAAAGAAACTCACACATTGTTGAATTTAAAAAAGTAATGAACTTACCACAAAAGCAATCTCTTCAACAAGCAAAGGTTCAATGCCAAACAATGTCTTTTCTCCAATGTTCTCTCCACTAATAGGATTTTCTTTACTTAAAATTACTGCCTGATAAACCACTATTTTATGGTTTATATTGTATTTAATTGAGTGGTTTTATCAAGCTTTTCACCCACTTATTCATATGATTTGCATGATTTTACAATTCCTTCCTAGTTTAGTTCTATGATTGAAAACATGCTTCTTTGGTCTTAATTTAGCTAATCTTAATCTTCTCCTATTACCATTCGATGCCTTGATCTGTGTGTTAAGTGTTTCAGGCTTTATAGGGCATGAATGGGTGAGAGATTGGGAAGGAAGCTTGAAAAAATGGAAGGAACACAAGAAATTGAGGAGATGACCAGCGAGAAGTGACACGTACGCGTCAGCGACGCGACCACGCGGAAGAAAGGAATTCGCAGTGACGCGGCCGCATGGCTCACACGACCGTTCGGATTGGAAAAGCACAAGTGACGCGGAAGCGTGGACGACGCGAACGCGTGGCAAGGAAAAACGCGAATGACGCGTCCGCATGGATGACGCAATCGCGTGACGTGCGCGATCTGTAGAATTACAAAAGTCGCTGGCAGAGATTTTGGACCGTATTTTAACCCAGTTTTTGGCCCAGAAACACAGATTAAAGTCAGGGAACTTGCAGAGACTCATCATGCTCTCATAATTCATAATTTTAGTTTTAGATGTAGTTTTTAGAGAGAGAGGTTCTCTCCTCTCTCTTAGGATTTAGGTAGGATTTTTAGAAATTAGGATTTAATTCGACTCTTCATCAGGTTCAATATTTCCTTTACTTTATATTTATCTCTTATTTTAGATACTTTAATGCTTTTATTGGTATTTGATTTATGTTGCCCAATTGGCTTATGAACTTTTCATGTTAGGATTATACATTATTGAGATGTTTTTAGATTTATGATTTCAATTCAGCTTTTCACATTCTTGGCTTTGGTTAGGAAATCAGTAACTCTTGAGTTATCAAACTCAACGTGATCGATAACCACTATCTTTACTAATTAGCTTGAACTTCTATAATCCCAACCTTTTCTTAGGAATTAACTAGGATTTAAAGATCAAACTAATTAGCCACTTGACCTTCCTTTGCAACAGCAGAGGTTAACTAAGTGGAGTTAAGATTCAATTTTCGTCATCATTGATAAGGATAACTAGGATAGGACTTCTAATTTCTCATACCTTGCCAAGAGTTTATTTTACTGTCATTTATTTAGTTTACTTGTCATTTATCATATCTGCTCCTCATTCTCAAAACTCCCGATTTACAAAACTCATAACCAATAATAAGAACATACCTCCCTGCAATTCCTTGAGAAGACGACCCGAGGTTTAAATACTTTGATTATTAATTTATTTAGGGGTTTGTTACTTGTGACAACCAAAACATTTGCACGAAGGGATTTCTGTTGGTTTAGAATCTATATCTACAACGCGACTATTTTTATAAAATTCTTTACTAGTAAAAATCCTAACATCACTGCCCCCACTCCATCGAGTAGTATATCACACTTCACTTTTCCTATTCTATTAAGAAGCACAAAATGAATTTAAAAACAAACTTAAAGAAATCAAAAAGCAAAAAAATTAAAAATAAAAATAGAATCATACACACGATATCCTTTCAAATCAAACCCTTCTTCTGAGAATCATTCAAATATGATATACTTTCAAGAAATGTGTTCTTGTTTTTCAAATCTATGAAATCCAATCTTTCGATGAAGTTTAATGCTCAAAGAAACATTTCATAAGTTTTATTTGTGTGATTATTCTATCCTTTAAAAATTAAATTACCTCTGTAACACGGTGAATGACAGGATCTCAAATCTCTGCGTTCTCTTCATCAGTATGGTCAACTTGCCGCTAGTTGCTCCTTCTTTAATGACAGGATCAACACAACTCACAACTCATCGCTGCCACAATTCTTTGTCTCCGCTGCATCAACAACCATCGTCGCTTCTGAATTGTGGTTTTTCATCTCTATTGCTCCACGAAAATAGCTCTAGAGCATCTGCCACTATATTTTCTTTTCTTTTTTCTGCCAGATGCTCTCCCAACTGCAACGAAAAAAGGATTCTTATACTTCATTTCTAGAAAATAATAAAATTTAGCACATAATAAAATCAAGTGAAAAGACAATAGACGTTAGATATAACAAAATAGACATTAAAAACTAACCTTGGGAAATTGAGTTATAAATTTTGCATCTTGTGGGAATCCTGTGCTAAGCACCTGCTTTCCATAAAATAACCCTGCATTTGCCTAGTTGTAAGTTGTAAGCAAATTACAACAGAAGAGTTTCAGTTCTTAATTGATTTGTAATTAGCACGAATCGAATAAACTTATTTTCTAGTGCCATTCAAGAGAAATGTATCAATATAAGGGTCATTTGATAAGATATTTCTTTAATTTGGTCCTGTTTAAGGACTATTGGAACAAAAGATCATATCATAATCTTGATAAGACAATTTATGTAAAAAATATTCATTGATTAATAAGTCTAGGAAACAGACCAATGATAATGTATGCTTTTTAGAAGCCTTAGAGAAACAAAGTTTACTTAAAATAGTGGGAATATTAAGTGTTTATTACTATCCCCCATTCTCCATTCTCTCCAACAGAAACTAAATGTTACCTGTTAGAACTGAATCTTCCCACTAATAATTATCTTTTCCTCTTTTGCTTTACCCCTCTAGTCTCTGAATCCATGCATTTGGAAAAAGCAGGGAGGATAAAAAACATAGTTGATGAGAGACTATATATACTCTATTCTAATGACCTGTTATCACATCATGGATTACCATTGCATTATACAAATTCAAGATTCAAGAAGAATGCAAGCTTCTACTTTTTTGATAGGTCCAACAAATCCACCTAGGTCAAGAGATATTATGCATTCTAATGATACAATACTTTGGACTCTGATGTTATGAATGAAAAAACTAAAGCTAGAAAAAAAAGGACAATAATAATGCCTGAGATACACCTCATTAATTGAAAACTCCACGATATTAGATGCTGGTTTCAACATCGTTATTTCTGAATTCACCATATTTACTTAGCCTCTATACTTTACTGTAAGTTGTGCAGCTATAATGGATCTAAAACTAATATAGAAAACAGAAATCAGATACACAAACACAGAAAAACTATAGTAACTAAGGAAGATAGTTCTCTGCATCACCAGCCATTGAAATATTTTTGCTCCAAAAAATACAATTGAACTTCAGAATAAAAATAATTTATTAAACTAAGATGACTGTCATTTACAAAAAATAAAACAATTTCCACTATCTACAAAAATAATTTTCACAGCTAATCCATTCACGAGAAAGATATTAACACGAAAAGCCATATTCAATTTCAATTAGCGTTTCCAATGAAACAAATTGTGCGCAAGACAAAGAACTAACCATCCTAATGATCACTATATTAACGTAACTGAGCGATCGGCGAGTAGTCAAGTTGCATTCACAGGATCTGCTGGCGGCGGCGGCAAAGGAATGGCTACGATGCTATTTTGCGATGGAAGCTGTTCTGTGGATCCTACAGCAGCGTGACCTCTGTTATCATTCTACTTCATTATATCTTTCTCTCTCTCCCTTAACCCTCTTTTCTCTATGATGTCGCTGGAAAAGTCTTTCCCTGCCAGTGCCATCTATTCCTTCCTACTAAGAAATGCATCTCTCTCATCTTCTCTTCTCGTTTTCTAAAAATTTTTGCCTTCTCATTTTTTAAATTTTTAGAAGAGACATGTGAACATACAAACACATATAAGATAAGAGAGAGAATCAATAATTTTAAAGTGATTTTAAAACATTTTGAATTTGAATTCAATTAAAATTCTCGCCCTACACTTTGTTCACTTAACTTTTTGAATTTGTATTATTTTATATTTTATTAATTTTTAATGCTGTGGCACATGTCTATTATACGAAACTCTACTTGTCGATTATACAAACTACCACTTGTCAAGCAACTAAACTATTACTACTCTCCTATTAATAGATATTAATAGATTAATATATATATATATATATATATATATATATATATATTAATAGATAGATAGATAAATAGATTAATTTATGTGTTATAATGAATGTGTAAAAGACTTTGCCAGTAGTTTCTAGTCAAATAACAAAACCAACCGAGAAAGAAATGATTACAAGCTAAGATTCCGAATTTGAGCTTGGATATTTGAATAAAATTTTATTAGAGTTATAATAATTAGTGTATCTCTTTCTTTTAATTTAAATTTTTGTAATAAATAATTTTATAATATAATATTAAAACTTTTATGACTGAAAAATTCAAAATTTAGTTTTTGTTATTCCCCCTAAAAAAATTAGCACAAGATAAAAAAAAGTCTATATAAATATTCACGTTAATCTAAATGCTAATAAATCGAAAACTACTCATTATATCTCGAGAGAAAGATCAAACATTTGGATAACAGATCCAATTTAAAAAACGAATATATCTCCTACGTTCACGAATATACCAATAACCACACAGACAGAAGGTGGCTCATGAACTTAATAAAAAGAGGACCATAAATACTAGGTATTAGGCAGTGGAAAAAGGATGAGAGAAAAACATATCAATATTTTTATTCTTTTAAGATTTGGAAAGGCTATTGACTTAAATGTTAGAGTCTTTTTTGTAGGTACCACATTCGATCTAAGTTTCTAGAAGACTAAAGCATAGCTCTTCTAGTAGGAGAAGAATGGAATGCTCATCCCTTTCACACAGATCAGTTATAGGGTGGATTGTCATTCCATGTCGGAACATTTAGCACCCAATTTAGTATTACCCTGTATATTATTTTCCATGGCAATTTTATTTTGCAGATATCTCCAAGCATGACTAATGAGCATGAGCAGCCACCCCCCTTTCAGGCTAAGTTGTTATCTAAGAATGCTGCACTCGGAGCTGAGGTCCAGAGGATAATTGAGTTGCTGACGCAACAGCAGAAGAACTTAATGGTGAGAGGGACCGTATGGATGCTCCCTAACACTACAATAAATACACCGAGTACCGTCATATTTACCATTGCATTTAGCGTCTTGAGTTAACATCAAATTTTCTGATGGGTTTATGGAGGGTTTTGTGATAGAATTCGTTACGTCAAATAGTTATCGACGGATTAAATTTTCCAACGGTAAATTCGTGGGTAATACTTGGCGGGAAATGGGAGGGAATAAGCGCGAACTTTGGCGTCAAATTTACAGTTGATAAAATCCGACGGTAAGCCATTTTAACAAAACTTTACAGTTTGGAGACATTAAATCCGACAGTAATCAAACTTAAAATTGAGAGCGCGAATGCTCTCTCCCTTCATTTTGAAAATCTCTCTCTCTCTCTCTCTCTCTCTCTCTCTCTAAGCCCCTCTTCTCCGTTTCTCTCTCTACCTAGCCCCACCACTGCCTCTCCAGACCCGGTCTCTCACCGCCGCCTCTCCCTCTCCTTGAAAACCAATCAGTTCCTTATCGCAGCACTGCATCGCGCCGTCACCGTCACCCTCTAGCACCGCCGCCATTGCATCTCCCTCCGTCACTGTCAGGTTTCATGCATCTACCTTTTATATAAATTATAATTTAAAATTTATTTACATGTTAATTTAGTGATTAGTTATATATTAATTTAGGAATTTAGGATTTAATTATTATATGCTAATTTAAAGTTTAGGGTTAACTTAATGTACGATTTGCGTTTTGGTTATCATACGGTAATTTAAGTTTTATTCGTATTTGTTATTGGTTATTATAAAATAGAATTTGTGTTGATTATTCTGGTTATTAAAATTGGATTGATGATGAAGAAATTAAAATAAATGATATGATTTAGTATTTGTTTATTTTATAAAGTTAGATTGCTTTGAATATTTATTAAATGTAATGTGCATTTGAGTTGATTAGTAAAAATGATTGAAGTCTCTTGGTGAGTAGATTAAGATTTCAATCCTTTTATGTTAGTTTGGTTGGATATTGATGAGTGGATAATTTATACGCTTTTTGGTATTGTTTTTAGGTAGTTTTTAGTAGGATCTAGCTACTTTTAGGGATGTTTTCATTAGTTTTCATGCAAAATTCACATTTCTAGACTTTACTATGAGTTTGTATGTTTTTCTATGATTTCAGGTATTTTCTGACTGAAATTGAGGGACCTGAGCAAAAATCTGATTCAGGCTGACAAAAGGACTGCTGATGCTGTTGGATTCTAACCTTCCTACACTCAAAATGAATTTTCTGGAGCTACAAAACTCCAAATGGCGCGCTCTCAATGACGTTGGAAAGTAGACATCCAGAGCTTTCCAGAAATATATAATAGTCTATACTTTATTCGAGCTTAGACAATGCAAATTGGCGTTCAACGCCAGTTCCATGCTGCATTCTGGAGTCAAACGCCAGAAACACGTCATAAACCAGAGTTAAACGCCAAAAATATGTTACAACTTGGTGTTTAACTCCAAGAGAAGTCTCTGCACGTGTAAAGCTCAAGCTCAGCCCAAGCACTCACCAAGTGGGCCCCGAAAGTGGATTTCTGCATTAATTACTTATTTCTGTAAACCCTAGTAGCTAGTCTAGTATAAATAGGACATTTTACTATTGTATTAGACATCTTGGTTTCGTCTTTTATCTTAGCATCCATCTTTGGAAGTTTAGTTCTTAGACTTTGGGGGCTGGCCATTCGGCCATGCCTGAACCTTGATCACTTATGTATTTTTAACGGTGGAGTTTCTACACACCATAGATTAAGGTGTGGAGCTCTGCTGTACCTTAAGTTTCAATGCAATTACTACTATTTTCTATTCAATTCAGCTTATTCTTGATCTAAGATATTCGTTGCACTTCAACATGATGAATGTGATGATCCATGATACTCATCATCATTATCATTTATGAACGCGTGACTGACAACCACTTCCATTCTACCGTAGACCGAGCGTGTATCTCTTGGATTCCTTAATCAGAATCTTCGTGGTATAAGCTATAACCCTTTGGCGGCCACTCTTAAGGATCCAGAAAGTCTAAACCTTGTCTGTGGTATTCCGAGTAGAATTCAGGGATTGAATGGCTGTGACGAGCTTCAAACTCGCGATTGTTGGGCGTGATGACAAACGTAAAAGAATCAATGGATTCTATTCCGACATGATCGAGAACCGACAGATGATTAGCCGTGCTGTGACAGAGCATTTGGACCATTTTCACTGAGAGGATGGGATGTAGCCATTGACAACAGTGATGCCCTACATACAGCTTGCCATGGAAAGGAGTATGAAGAATTGAAAGTAAGAAAGCAGTATGTTGCAGAGATTCAACAGGGACAAAGCATCTCCATACACTTATCTGAAATTCCCGCCAATGATTTACATAAGTATCTTTATCTTATTTTCTGCTTTATTTATTCTTAATTTTCGAAAACCATTATAAACCATTTGAATTCGCCTAACTGAGATTTACAAGGTGACCATAGCTTCCTTCATACCAACAATCTCCGTGGGATCGACCCTTACTCACGTAAGGTTTATTACTTGGACGACCCAGTGCACTTGCTTGTTAGTTGTGCGGAGTTGTGACAAAGTGTGATTCACGTTTGAGAGCACCAAGTCATTAGAGCCATTGTTGATGATCACAATTTTGTGCACCAGATATTTTGCTCGGATGGAACCCTTGAGGGGTGGAAAAATCCGAATTTTAAGGGAGACTCTGTCAAAAAATTTATAAGATTCAAAGTGAAATTGAATTAAAATTATGTTTTCGAAAATGTTTTAGAATTATGTTAGGATTGATAGATATTTGTTTTTTGGGTTATTTATTATAATTATTTGTTATTCATACCTTTTCTCATATTTGTTATTTCTCGAGTTTCTTCGTATGTTATTATTTATTGGTGTTTGTTATGTTACTAATATGTTTACTATAATGAGTGTATTCATATGTTTAAAGTTGGTGAATTTAATTATTTTTATTAGTGTTAGTAATATATTCGCTGTGCAGATATGACGTCAAGTAGTAGAGGTAGGTCGAGTGGGTCATGTGATCGTGGTAGAGGAGATGCATGAGCATCTTTTCTGTCTTTTCCTAGTAAATTTGCACTTGAATTTGTTAAGTTTAATCAAGATTTAAGTATTTTTGAGCCACTATAAATGCTACTTTAAGTTGTGTGCAATTTGGTTTATTTCAGGTAGCATTCGAATGGATTTGACGGGGTTTTGTAGCTAAAAAGAAAGAAAACGAATGATGCTGTCAACCTCGACCTTCTTGCACTCAAACAGAAATATCTTGAACTACAGAGGTCCAATTGACGTTATTCTAGTGGTATTAGAAAGCTAACTTTCAGGACTTTCCAACAATGTATAATAGTGAACACTTCTTTTCCAGAATTCTCGGACTCCTCCACGTTGAACTTGAGCTTTCTCAAGTTCAACGTGAAGTCTAACGCACCAAAGGAGTTGAACACTGCCTCATCCACGCTGAACTTGGAAAATCTCAAGTTCAGCGTAGACTCAAAGAATGCCAAGAAAATTTGCACACTGCTTCATCTACACTGAACTTGAGATTTCCCAAGTTCAGCGTGGACCTTAACGAGTCTAATGGTCCCTACGCTCCTAAGCCCTGCAAGGATCAATTAAATTAATTTTGATTTAACTTTTATTATTAAAATTAGGAAAAGATATTATTTAGTTTTAGAAAATATATTTTACGTTTATTAGGATTAGAAATCTATTCTCACCTCTCTTCTCTTTAACCTCATTCCACAATTTACAGTTTTTACGAATCCTAGTTTTCTCTCTGAACCATGAGCAACTAAACCTCCACTATTAAGGTTAGGAGCTCTGTCTATTGTATGGATTGATACTATTATTTTTCTATTTTAATTCATGTACTGATTTATAATTCAAGAATTTTTTTCGTTCTTTATCTTATGAATTTGGGTGGAACGGATGTATGACCCTTGTTCTAATTGGGTTCTTGTATAACTTGAAAAAACTCTTTACTTGAACAACAGCTTGAAAACATATTCTCCTAAATTTCTAATTATCTGGACTTAATGGGAAACGTGACATATAATCCTCTTATATTTGGGTAATTAGGATTTCTGTAGCATATAAACTGTAATTGAACTTCACCCTCTAATTGGAATTAAGTTACCAAGAAATTGGCAGTTGCTAAATTTTAGAGAAGACTAAAAAGGTCTAAGGAATTAGGGTTTAGTCACAAATAGTTTGCCATGAATTAAATCTTGCATGATTAACATAGTTAGTAAAAAAAAGTCAATCCAAAAAATAGATAACTCTGAAGCCTTAACTGTTTCTCTATATATTATTTACAACCTGTTTATTGCTTGCTTTCTGATTTACTGGATTTACTATTTAATGTTTTTGAACTCTCAAACACCATTTTCTTTTTGTCTGACTAAGCTAATCACACAATCATTGTTGCTTGATCCATCAATCCTCGTGGGATCGACCCTCACTCACCTGAGGTATTACTTGGTACGACCCGGTGCACTTGCCGGTTAGTTTGTGGTTCTAAATTCCGCACCAATTTTTTGACGCCGTTGCCAGGGATTAATTGTGATTGACAACTATTTGTTGTTTGATTATTTAGATTAGATAATTTTTTCTTTAATTAATTTTTTTGTATTATTCATTTTTTTATTTCCCAATTTTTTTCCTTTATTTTTTTCTTTTGTCATTCACATTTCCCCGTGTTCCTTTTTTTTTCCTTTAAAACTTCAATGCTTTTATTAGTTTCTTCAAACTCTTCAGCGTATCTTATTTATTTTATTTGTCTTTGATTTTCGTTTTCTTTCTTTTTATTTTGTTTCATTTTAATCTTGTTTTGTTTCCTGCATTAATTTTATTTTTCTATTCTATTAACTTCATTTGCTTTTTGGCTTTAATTTTCAAATTTTGCATAAATTATTTTTTTCTTAATTTTTGAAATTAATTTTGGTGTCCCCTTAGTATTTTTTTTAAAAAATAATTTTTTAAATATTAGTATTTTCTTTGTTTAATTTTTAAATTTTTAGCTTACCTCTTTTCATTTATTTTCGATTTTTTTTATTTTTGTTATTCTTTATTTTATTTCTTTTCAAAAAAAATTATGTTCTTTCTTTCTTACTTTCCTATTTACCACATGGTGCGTTTTATTCTTTTTGGTGTTTTGTACTAAGGAAAATAATGGAGAGAGATCACATGGATTACTACTCATACCCAAAGAGTGATTCATATTATTATGGATGGAGGAACTATTCGAATTTTGGTTGGCAAGGTCAAGAGTAAAAAGATTTCAATGTCTCATATCCTATCCATCAAGAGCCATCATCTCTGGACACATTTTTGCAAAATTTTCCAACCACACCTCCTAATTTTTCATGTCAAAATTCTTCACCACTTGAGTATGCCTCATCACAAAATTCATTTCAAAACCCATATAGTTCATTTCATCACCCATAAAACTCATTCTACTATACACAAACCTCCTTTCAAAATCCACAAAATTTATTTCACAACTCACAAAATCGATATCAATTTCCTCAAAACAATCTCACCACAACCTATACACCTCTACAAGCTCATCAAAAATCTTCTCTGACGTTTGCACTAGAATAACTCTCCCAAACATGCGCCTCAACTGGCCAACTCATTGAGTTATTAAGGGAAGAGGCCAGAGAAAGGATTGAAATTAGAGAAGCCTCAAGAAGAAATCTAGAAGTACAAATGAGCCCAATGACACAATATTCTGCTGAGAAACATACCAATGTCTTCCCTAGGCTAGGGAATGAATACAATGCCTTAAGCTTGAGGAGTGGAGTAGTGTTTAGCAAGAAGGATGACTACCAAATTATGGATGAAAATGAAAAATTGGAAGAGCAAGAAAAATGACCCCTGTACCAAGTGAAACCCCAATGAAGAAGGAGGTTGTAAGGGAGAAAAATAATTATAAAAATTTACACTCCAATGAAGCGGAGAGTAGCATAGAGGGTGAGTTTATTGAACCACCAATTCAAGAAGTTCTTAATGAAGGGTACATACCACCCATCAGACAACACCCAAGTCCTAAAATTAGAGAGGTGAACGCCATCAAGGAAAGCACAAAAAAGGGGATTGTGACCAAGAAACAAAAGAAAATATCCATGAAAAAGAGAAGGTCAGAAAAAAACAATCCAACCTCTACACTAACAAGCAAGGTGAATCAAGCTAATCACAATAAAAGAAAGCTTGTTAGGAGAAATTTATATCAGGGGCCACTAATTTTCACCTCTCCCCCCTTGGAGACATTTCTTTTAACCAACTGAAAGAAAAGGAAGAAAAATTAACAATCAAGTGTCAAGCTAGTGACATTAAAGAAGCGCTAGTTGGGAGGCAACCCAACTATTAGTATCCTTGATTTTGCAGTTACTTTGGTTTTAATTTTATAGTTATTTTGATTTTAGCATTATATTTATTTTAGTTCTGGTTTCAAATTACTTTATCTCAATTTTTTTTAATTTTTCTTGTTTTACATGTGTTTTGGTCATGTAGAGTGATTAGAACAGGAACAGGAGCAATTAAAAAGAATTTTTGACACTGTGGAGTTTTTCTTTGCTTGGGGACAAGCAAACTTTTAAGTATGGTGTTGGGGGAGCACAGCCAGAGGAATGGGATGGCCACCAGCATAACTGAGGTGGTTGAGTTCCTTTCATTCTATTTTTCCTTCTGTTCTTGTTTTGTTATCTTCTGTTTTCTGTTACTTTGATTACCTGCATTATCTTTAGTACTTTCAATTTTTAGATTTAATTTCATTCTGTCATTTGCTTTTAAAAAAAGGTGTCTCATGTATTACTCACTGAACTTGAATCTAAAAAGAAAAGAAAAGAAGTAATGTATTGTATGAGAAATTGAGTTTATATTTAAGAGTAATGTTATTTACTTAAATGTGGTGGTATTATTTGTGATTCTGAATGCATGACATGAATAATGTATATTTGAATTTGAATCAAAGGATGTTGATGTATAAGGAACAAGAATTTAGAGAATTCTTATGAATTCTCTGAAGTAAACAAAAGTTTAATACTTGAAGCAAAAGAAACAGCAAAAGAAAAATAAGAGCAAGGTCCAAGGCTCTAAGCATCAATGATTAGGGAGGTCTGACATGACTAAAAGTTCAAAGAGTTGTTCTCCTAGTCATATGCTTATGGTGTAATTGTGTCAAGTAATCCTTGAGACAGAGCACTAAGAGTTGAGATCAAGTGCATTTAACAGAGTATGCCAAAGGCTTTGGGCACCACTGTCTGGGAGTAACTGAAAGAAAAATCAGAACTTAAAGAGAGTTCCCCAGTTAAGTGCTTGTCATGTTTTTGTGTCAAGTGAAGATTGAGACAAAACATTTAAAGTCACGGCTAGGTTCAAGGTGCAAAGCACCAAGGAAAAAATAATAAAAGGAAATTTGCTGTGTTCAAGGATTAATCGGAAGTAAACAGATTAGAGAATTCATAATATTATCCGGATTCCAATTCCAATTGACAATGACATTCCTCTGATTCAAAAGAGAGTGAGATGTCAAAACCGTTCAGAATTACAATAGATAAACCCCACTTTAATGAGAGATATGAGCATAACTGAACTCTGGCTTCACATATAAATTCACATCTTGATCATGTACTAATTTTGGTTGCTTGAGGACAAGCAATAATTAAAGTTTGGTGTTGTGATGCGTGAAATCTTCTCTATCTTTTCCTAGTAAATTTGCACTTGGATTTGTTATATTTAATCAAGATTTAAGTATTTTTGAGCCACTATGAATTCTACTTTGAATTGTGTGCAATTTGGTTTATTTCAGGTAGTATTCGGATGGATTTGACGAGGTTATGTAGCAGAAAAGGAAGAAAGCGAATGATGCTATCAATCCCGACCTCCTTACACTCAAACAGAAATAACTTGAGCTACAGAGATCCCATTGATGTGATTCTAGTGGCATTAGAAAGCTAACTTATAGAGCTTTCCAACAATATATAATAGTGCACACTTCTTCTCCAGAATTCTTGGCCTCCTCCACGTTGAACTTGAGCTTTCTCAAGTTCAGCGTGAAGTCTAACGCAACAAAGGAGTTGAACACTGCCTCATCCACGCTAAACTTGGAAAATCTCAAGTTTAGCGTGGACTCAAAGAACGCCAAGGGAATTTGCACACTGCCTCATCCACGCTGAACTTGAGATTTTCCAAGTTCAGCATGGACCTTATCTTTAAGTTTGTTTACCTTATGTGTTTGTTAATGTGAGATTTTTTTCTCTAACAAGTTTGTACTAAACCCCAATGCGTGCACACAGAAAATATTCAATGTCATTAAGTCCATGTACGACCAACCGTGGCCGACCTACACGTAGATCCTGGCTGATGTGAGAGAGTGGCGGTTTCAGAAGTGGGCGGTAAAAACACAATTTCATTTGAATTACTTAACTATTTAGAAATTGTATTTCATTCCGAAACCCTAATCTTGATGAATCACTTTGTGCAGTTAAAATTCATATGGGATGCAGAGCACAATGTCATAATTAGGAAGACCTATGACCACTGCACTGCCAAGCGATTTCTGCAAATGATAAGCAATGTTCGTCAGGGGAAAGACCACCTGACATTGTGGATCTTTCCAAACATCAAGCGTGACTTGGAGGCTTCTTTTAGAGATAACGAGGGGTTCAAGCATCGTCGTCTGACGAACGTCGCTAATAGGGCTTCACCAAGGTCGTCGAGGTATACGAGTGGGTTCGCAATTTTCATGAAGACGAAAACCAAACTGGTAAGAATTTTGGCATTGTTTAATGTTTTAGTAGTTACTTGAATTAATTTTTTACTTTCCTTTTTTATTTTTAATTTAATTAATTTGTTAGTAGAGTAAATGTTAGTTTAACTTTTTTGTTTTAATAGATTTATGTGGTTAGGATAGGTTAGAATAAGTTAGATTAGACTTTGAGATTGCTAGAAAATGTTAGATGGAATCCTTCAACGGTGGCTAAATCCAAATTTTATGGGAGACTCTGTTGAAATTGTCATAACATTTTTGGTAAAATCAAAAAAATTAAAATTATGTTTTTGAAATTACAATTAAGATTTTGATTCATGCTTATATTTGTTTGTCATTGTTTAATTTGTTTGTTTATTTTATTGGTTGGTTGATATATTAATTTATAGTTTAAGATGTTAGATCGTGAGGTGACACTGGAAGAGACCTTCAAGTATACCCATACTTTGAAGGCAAACAAGGAGAGATTTACTAACGAGTAGTCTGCGGCCCATTATGTGAGTTTAAATTAATCTTAAGTTTCAACTTCATTCGGTTTAAAGTCAATTATTTAACTATTATCCTAATCACAACTAACGTGTATGGCACAAGAGGATTACACGTAGAGGTTGGAGGCCGCGACCCCGCAATCTCAGCCGCCTAGTAGGGCCAACAAAGCCGGCTTCAAGACTGCCGTAGTGGATCCTGATAAGATTTGGCATGAGACCACCTCTGAACCCCACTAGAATCGCCGCTTCAGGTTGGGATTCTTCGCCAGTGGCATCCACTTCTCCGCATTGGCAGTTTCTTCTGCATCTGCCTCTCCCAAGAAGTTGTCAACCTGAGGGAGGAAATGCAAAAGCTAATACAGGAGCTTCATCAGCAAGCAGAGCAGTCTTAGCAGAGGTATCGAGAGATTCTTGCATGTGTTGCCATCAATTCCAACCTAACAGAGAAGCCGGAGCAACTCGATCAATTGCGACAGTAGATTGAGGAGTACAGCCAGCAGATGCGGCTAGAGGCAACAGTGCTGCTAGTTCCAGCAGCGATGCCAATGACTACGATAACGATGAGGATTATCGGGATCTGTTGGATTTGGGGTTGTATGCATTTTCGTTTGTCTACTTCATTGTATTCTATATTTGTGACATTTTATTTTATTCAGACCATTTATTTTTTAATAAAATAATTTCTTGATTTCTGGTGACGTTAAATTTAGGGTTTATAAAATTAATATTTATTCTATTTGTGGCTTAACTGTGCCAAAACAAACTTAGGGTTTATAAAATTATCATTACCGTCGAATTTACCATCGAATAAATTCGATAATAACATGGCGCCTAAACACGTGAAACGACCCCAAAGTATTCGACAATAACTGTCAACACAATCTCGCAAATCCATTAAAAAGACGGACAGAAAATCCGTCAGTAATTAGCGTCGGACAAAATAAATCCGACAGTAAGTAATTTTTGGCAACGTTTATACCGTCAACTCAATGACGATGGTAAATTCGATAGTATTCAGGATTTTCCTTGTAGTGAAAGAAGCTCACATCGATGATGACCCCACATCAGGAACACGTACGGTGATAGAGATCACACTTCCAGAAATGCTTAGAAGACGTAATAATCCTTTCTCCGAAGAAATTATGAAATTTCAAATGCCAAAGAATTTTACTTTACCGACCACTCTTAAACCATATGAAGGGATCGAAGACCCAAACATCCACATTACCAAATTTCATTCGATGATGTTTTTTAATGGTGCTTCGAACCTTATTTTATGCCATTCTTTTCCAACATTTTTAGATGGTGCTACATTACTCTGGTTTTTTAATTTGTCTGCAAGTTTCATCTCTAGTTTTGAGGAGTTTACCGAGCTCTTCATTAACAAATTTTGCAGCTTCAAAAGTCTATATCCATGACTCGGACTACCTCAGCACAATCAAGTAAGGACTACACGAGAGACTGAATGACTATCTGTCAAGATTTTCAAAAATAGCGATGGAGATACCCGACTTCAACCTTGAGGTGCATTTACACGCACTGAAAAGTGGTCTGTGTCTTGAAAAGTTCAGGAGACAATAACAGTCGTTAAACCCAAAACTCTAGTAGAGTTCAAAGAAAAAGCCATAAGTTAGATGGAGATTGAAGAGTTTCGCAAAACTCAAAAAGCCGAAAAACAACCTACTCGTGCGTAATAAAGATAAGAATAACAAGGGACAAAACGGCAGAGACAACCGCAAATCTTTCACGCTAACACCTAGATTTGATTCTTATACACAATTAGGGGTGAAAATAGGCCAGACCCATAATAGAATATAATGGCGTAAGCCTAACCTGTAATCTGGTATAGACTTTTTAATGAGTACTGAGTATGACCTGTTGTTAAATCTGACATGGTCTGAAGAATGCCAATAGGCCTATTTTTTAACAAATAATTAAATTTAAGATATAATTTAATTTTTTAAATTATAAAATATAAAATAATAAATTTATGGACAATATTGATACAAAATAAAGATAAAATATTGATAAATAACTATCATTGATTAAAAAAAAGACAATGCATATAAATATATTTCCACTTGGCTACTTCCAAAATATGTAACATATCAAAATAAAGACTTCATCAATATCGAGAGTTGTAATAAACTAATTAAACATAACATCAAATAAAAGCTAATAACTACTTAAATCAAAACAAAGTAAAGGGAATGTTGGACAATTAATCGATTAACCCTCTAAACTTAAAAGTGATTTAATCTTCTTGTTCCATTACCTTGAAAAAAAAAAGCACACATACACATATCATTAGATTTTTAAATAATGTAAATGCAACAAATATTTTTTTATTAGTACAAAAGATAATGTTCAAAATAAAATTGTGGTCATAATCTTAGTATAAATTATATGATATCTCATTTATATATCATAAAAATTTAACTTTATTATTCTAACTACTCAAATCATACCAATATTAATGTTCTCACATTTAAAAAGAGAAATATTTTCTATAACATGGATACTTAGTCAAAAAAAGAAATATTAGAAAGTTAATTTTTATCTTTGGTTTTTTCTTCAAACCATACTTGTTGCGAAGCCAATCTCCTCCACAAATAAGAGCTTTAATGGACTCTTGATTTAATCGAGAATAATATTCATCAATAACTTTTCTTCCAATGCTAAATGAAGACTCTAAAGTTACCATTGAGACAAGAATTGCTAATATGTTCGCTGCCATTTTAGATAAAACCTTGAACTTCAGGCTATTATTTCTACCACTCCAAAGCACTAAAAGACTCAGAATTGCCTTCAGGAATGTAAGCACTCTGATCAAGATAAATATGTAATTCTGATTTTGTTGGATGAATAATGGTTTATTTTTTTTGAACCATATTAAATATTTCATCAATTCTACTAATTTCAGAACCAACCACATTAGAAGAAGTAACTAGATCATAACTCAACTTATTATTGTCTCACCATGACACTTTTCAGCATATTCATTATACATTTCTTACAATATATTCTTCACTTTATCAATATTTTCAGCAGTCACATGCTCATGTTTGTAAATTAAAAAAAAAGAATTTAATAGCATGTAATTTGCACCTAGGATTCAAAACACAAGTTAGAGATCTTACCATATTGCACTCTTTCGAATATTTGTCAAATTTTTCTTTCATTGAGATTATCGTTTCTTTCATGAAGGAATTTCTATCCACAATAGCATCATCAGTTACTTGTTTCACCCTCCAAACTTCAGGAAGGTATAAATTTGTAGTAGAATACTCACTACCAGAAAGATTAAAAACTTTTAAAAATTTACAAATCTTCTAAACTTTTCTCCAATCCTCTAACCATGATTCGTGACTGTAGTGAGGTTCTCTTTTTTTTATATACAACAAAACACATATTTAAACTTCAAAACCACAGATAAGATGTTATAAGTAGAATTTCATATTGTGGGACAATCAATGATGAGTTTTTTCTCCTTCAAACTCTTGTTCTCAGCAACCTCAACAAATGTTTTAAATCTTGAATCATTAAAATTGACATACTTGACACTTTCACAAACTTTGTGAATAATACTTTTATATCAACAAGTTTAGAATGTGTGCACAGCACCTAACATGAAACAAACTACCACCAACAACTAATAAGTTTACGAGCACTTAAACGTGAATCATTATAGGAAGCATTGTCAACAAATACTGAGAAGAATTTATTTTCAATTTTTCAAGTCTTCAAACCAAGGTTCTGAAAACCGGACCGGACCGGCCGGTCCAACCGGTTTAACCGCGAACCAGTAGCCTTTACGGTTTGGTTCAACACAAAAAACCGGCAGAATCAAAACCGTTTTCAAACCGCTGAACCGGTCGAAAACTGGTCGGTCGAACCGAACCGGAACCCGGCCGGTTTTCTTATTTTGCCCAAAAATGCCAAAACGCAGGCGTTTAGCATTCAATCGAACACTCCAGTCCCCAACCCTACCAACCCTAACTCCCTCTAATTCTCCAACGGTGCAACACACTCCCTCTCTCGTCCCTCCCATTACCCTCGAGCTGGCGGTTCCTCTCAACACCGGCGAGCTCAATCCCTCCCTTTCGTTCAGCCGCCGAACTGCTCCTGACGCTGTCGCCGGTTGGAGCTTCGAAGCTCACTCGGTCCCTCACTCAGCTAACGTCTCAGACTCTCAGCAGTGGAAGCACAGTCGTCGGGCTTGCCTCCTGCCTCTGTCGTGTAGCTCTGTTCCTCCGTCGCAAACTTTGCTCCTCCGTCGCAAGCTCTGTTCCTGCCTCCGTCGCCAGTTCTGTTCATGCCTCCGTCGCCAGCTCTGTTCTTCTAGGTATTTTACTATTTTTTTCACTGATTGTTTGGTCTTCTTCTTGGTTTGAACTTTGAAGTTCTGAAATTGTTATTCTTTGGTCTTCTTCTTCATTCTTCTTCTTCAATTTTTGTTCCATTTTTAGTGTGACTGTTTTCAATTTTTGGTCTTCTTCTTCTTTACTGATGGCTCGTTCCCTCTGTTAGTTTGTTACTCTGTTTTAGTGTGAATGTTTTCTAATTGCTCAATGGCTCGATTGCTCTGTTAGTTTACTGATGGCTCTGTTAGTTTGTTATCTGGCTTCCTAGTTGCGGATGGCTCCTAATTTTTTTGCTGGCCTCTCGTAGATTGTATGGTTCTGATTCAGTGATTCCAGAACGCCTAATGTTGATTTTTTTTTTGTTTTGCTGCTTTGTATTTGTTAATTTGTTGAATGGCTGAATGCTTTGTATTTGATAATTTGTTAGAATGTATGGTTCTGAATTCTGATTCAGTGATTCCAGAACGCCTAATGTTGATGAATACTTGTATTTGAATTCTGATTCAATGATTCAAGAACTCCTAATTTGTTAGAATGTTGATGAATACTTGTATTTGAATGGCTGAATTCTGCTTTGTATTTGAATGCTTGAATGGCTGAATGCTGTAGGCTGTAGGCAGAATTACCTTGTGTTGAATGGCAGAATGCCTGAGGCAGATATGGTCTTGTGTTGTGGTTAAGAATATGCTGTTAGTTTCCATTGTGTTTGGCTCCTGCTTTAGGTTAAGAACATGGTTGATTTTTATTGTTAATGTTTGTTGCTGTTTTGTAGTTGCTGTTTTGTAATTGCAGGTTGCAGGTTTAGTGTGATTATTGGTTAATGTTTTGTAATGTTTGGTGCTGAAGGCTGATTGTTGAGTTCAGATATAGTTGTTTATTTTGACTTAGGTAAAGAGACTTATGGTCATTTATAGTTGCTGGTTTTGCTGGTTTTGGAATGTTGAATGCTGGTTTTGCTGAAATATTTTGGCCACTAGAGCTTCTTTGATCAACTTCTGCTGAGAATATGCTATACACAGGTCTATGATCACTTGATCAGAGAATCTTGACTCCCCACGAACGTAAGATAATTGGTGAAGGTCTCTCCCATGCCATAAGATTCTATCACACCTTGAGAAAAAAGCATGCATTATTTTGATTGTTTTGTATTTTCATTAACCACTTCTCTGATTGTTTTGTATTTCCATTAACCACTTCTCTGATTGATAAATCTTTATGTTGACATTTAATATTTGATATTTTTTTATATTATTTAACTTGAGTTTGTATATTAATAAGAGTATATGAATTTGATTGATGACATTTAAGGTAGTTTTTTAAATTTGAAAATTATTTTAATATTTATATTATACTATAATTATATTTTAGGATGTTTATTTATAATTTATTTATTATTTTATTTTAAAACGGTTTTTCTGGTTGAACCATCGATTAAACCAGTTGGACCATTGAACCAGTGAACCAGTAGCTAGAGCGGTTTGATGACCGGTCCGATTTTCTAAACCTTGCTTCAAACACTTGAAAATAGTATCCGCAACATCAATGCCCTATCTAGGAGCAAGTACTTGGATAAAACTCAAAATCATTTTTTGAAACCCTGCATCAATAAAGTGACCTGTGATAACTATATATTCATCAATTTGATGGCTTAATCTTCACATGTCAATTGTCAAACTTATCTTCCAAACATATATGAATGTGTATATGTTTGTTTCTTTATTAATGTGGAGGAAAAATTTTTAGAATTATTTTATTTGATTGATTTTTGATATTTCAGTATAAATAATTAAAGATATTAAAAAAATAAAAATACATATATATACTTAAAGAGATAAATGACTTAGTGAATAAAAATATTTTAATATCATAGAAGACCCAAATTCAAATCCTTTCAATTATATTTTTACTAGTATAATAAAATTTTATATATATCTTTGTAAGCTCAGGCTGATCTAGCCTAAAATATAGGCTTTTTTAATAGCATGGGTTTGAGCCTATTTTTTATATAGACTTTTTTAATAGCATGAATCTGAACTTATTTTCTATCAAGTTGCAGATTTTACAAACCACTTGACCTTTTTTTATCCCTATGCACGGTTTAATACCAAATAGGAGGACATCATCAAAAAAATTCTTCATATCAAGATAATCAAACTACTAAACATATAATTATTTAAAATATGTTAAAAATATAATTGTTTATGTATTTTTTATTTATTCAAATTAAAAAAATAGTTTTACGATATATTTTTTATAGTAACCTCAAATACAAATTAAATTTATTTATATACAATTAGAAGAAGTTATATATTATGTATGTGTAGATATATGTATTAAATAATAACAAGAATGATGCATTTTTACCGACCATATTAAATGTGGGACAAGGCTAGATAACTTCTATAGGAAAGAAACGACAATAATATCATATTATTAGGTTGCCCATAGTCCAATGTGGAATATGAAATTATATCATGTAAATGTTTCGCTGTCAATAGTGGAGTATGTATTTAGAATCAGATAAGTGGAGCCAACTTGAGTTGAATTAAATTCAATTTTTTTTGTTTGGTAACAAATTAAATTCATTACTTCCCTCAACCTCGCCTTGTAAAGAGGATGGGATTTGACTATATAAGTAGAAGGCACCGTCTTAGGTGCCATTTGTTGGTCAATTTACATAGTGATATGCCTCGAATATGATAATGAAAATTGTAAGGTGTTTCAAAGCAATAATATTGATCTCAGGTCATGGTCATTGTCACTGGTCTCTGCTCTCATGTATATTGGAAATAGACAAGAAACTTAACAAATTAAATTTAATCTATCCTATTTTTGAAGCAGGTCTTTCACTCTTTTAGTTATCTCAAAAGGCAACCAATACGATCGAAGCATTTTTATATTAGATAATAATAATGATGAGAATCTCATCATCATCATGGATTTAGTTAAGCTTTTGAGAAGTCTCAAACTGTAATTTAGACAAAACTCTTTTTCTTCTATAATCGGCCCAAATTATGGATTGAAAATTAAAAAAAATAATCTGTTCATAAAAATAAATAAACAAAAATTGACTGGTCTTTTTCTCTTTAGTACATGTTTGGACAGCATTATTTTTCCCCCGAAAAATATACTGCTTTGAAGTTACATTTCTATTGCATCCAAACATAAATTAATGATATAGTCAACAATTATTCAAACTGTATTTAATAAAATATGAGCAAAATTCCGTACTAGTCCCAAAAAAAGAATAAATGACCATTTGTATCTATGAGAGATGAAAACGCTGACATTTGTACCCATGAAAGCTCGAAACTAATCTTGTACCCATGATAGATGCTGTCCGTGTGACAAAAGTGCCCTGGCTTGGATCTGAACTTGGTTCGTGGGTTTCCGAACCTACGTGGCACTCCCAACCTCCCCCCCTCCCCCAATCTGAGCCAACTATTCACCATCATCATCTTCATCTTCATCTTCTTCACCATCACCATCACCGTAACCTCCATAACCTCCATCACCATCACCTCAGCACCGCCACAGCCACCTCCCTTCACCACAACCTCCGGCGACAACGACTTTAAATCGAACCAGCAGCAGTAGCGGCATTAGCCGCACCAACAGCTTCCCGCAACAACAATGCCATCGAACAACTTGCAAAGGTATTGACATAACCCTAATGCAATAATGTCTCAAAATTCTCAATCAACCATGAAAATAGAATGGTAACAATGAGGGTTTTGGAACAAGGATAACTTACTAAAACTTGAAAAGAACAGAGGAATGGAGCGGTAGCAGTATTAGCTTCGTTTAAGCACAAACAACCCCACGGCCACCACCACAGCAGCAGCGATTTCAGCACACAAGAGAGGAATCAGAAATAGAGACAAGGCTGAGCAACAAACGGAGACAGTGGTTTCGGCGACAGCGGCGGCGACTCCCGCTAGTGACGGCAACGAGCTCCCGTGATGATGACGGCGACTGGGTGTGGCGGTGGTGACAGGATCGGCTTTCCCTCTCTCTCTCATCTTCGCGCACTTTCTCTCCCTTTTCGAAGCTCGACAGTGACGCATAGTGAGGCGCGATGGCTGCCCTAGCTCGATGGTGGCTGGACAGTGGCGGAGCACGACGGCTCCTCTTCCCCCTTGCGGCGTCTCTGGCTCGCGACGGTGGTGGTGCGCGACGGTGGCTGGTGACGGCGCGATACCCCCCTCTCTCGGATCTCTTCTCGTGCTCTCTCCTCACTCTCTGAATCTCTCGTTTCTCTGCTCTCTTCCTCCTTACTCTCTTATTTCCTCTGTTAGTGTGTATGTCATGTGTTTTTGTCGTCGGAGGTTGTGGTGAAGGGAGGTGGCTGTGGCGGTGCTGAGGTGATGGTGATGGAGGTTATGGAGGTTACGGTGATGGTGATGGTGAAGAAGATGAAGATGAAGATGATGATGGTGAATAGTTGGCTCAGATTGGGGGAGGGGGGGAGGTTGGGAGTGTCACGTAGGTTCGGAAACCCACAAACCAAGCTCAGATCCAAGTCAGGGCACTTTTGTCACACGGACAGCATCTATCATGGGTACAAGATTAGTTTCGAGCTTTTATGGGTACAAATGTCAGCGTTTTCATCTCTCATGGGTACAAATGGTCATTTATTCCCCAAAAAAATTGATTCTCAACATATTCTAAACATCAAATCTAAAAAGTTTTAATAGTGGAGACAAAATATATATAATATAAAAATAAATTAAAATTTTATAATAATTTAATACAATAGAATCAAATTTAACAACACAATGAAAAAAATAAATATTATTGTCATGTACTATTAAAATTTTTCAAATTCCAGTGAAAGCTTGAGCTCATAATATATAACATAATTTCGTCCCTGGTCTCGAAAATTTTTATTTTATTAGATATATCAATTCTTACGTCGAATTTAAGTAAAAAGAAAAAAAAAATAAATCCATCCCTATCATTATAATAAACATATAACTATCCTTAAAAAATTTTTTTTAAATTTTCATATCAATCCCTTTATATAGATGACTAATTTAATGTAAATACTAATTTATCTAGCGAAATAAAAATTTTTACAAATTAATTTGATTATTCAAATTTGTTAGTTTTTTTTTACTTAAAATTTATTGACGATTAAAGTATCAAACTAAACTAATTTTGACTTCACTATTAATCCAAACATAGCAAAATCATGATAGCGGCAAGGCCCACGTAGCCCGAGGTCACCATGACGCTGTTGAAATGAAACAAACCGCTTTTACCAAAAAAAAAAAAACAAAAAAAAAAAAAACAAAAAACAAAAAACAAAAAACAAAAAAACAAAACAATCAAACAAACCGCTGAGACCAGTAAACAACAAAATTGAAACAAACCGAAAATTGTCGTAGAGCATTGGTCATTGGAAAATACCATGAACATTATTTATTTTTTGGGTACAAATGTACAATCACCATCCCTTAGTGAAAACTACACTTCCTGAGAACCTGTTAGAAAGGAATTTCTCTATGTCCTGATACACTACCCTTTCTTTTATTCAACTGTTGTGGATCTGTCGATTATGATCAGGTATATAACTAGATATGTCTTCAAAAGTCACAGAAGCTAAGCAGACAAACATTTCTTAAAAGATGGATGACCTAAAGAAAAGGATATATTCCTTCCATTCCTTTTTTATCTTCCGTTGTGAGAATTTGTATTGCGATCCATTGATCCAGCACGTATCAAATTTTCAAGGTGAAAGAAAGGATTGAAAAGCAGAGGTTTTTTTTCCCCATGGCATTTGCAGAAATCAGGAAGGCAAATACAGCAAACTAAGCCTTTTTGGATACCTTGATAATAATATATACCAAAATTTCTGGCGACCTGAAAGCCAGCCTAATTAGGAACATTACACTAATGCAACAAATATGTGCAATCAATCAAAACAAGGGCATGTGAAACAAATGAATGTAATTTCTATATTTCTCAAAACTAAACTGCACTAGTTAGAAGCTCTGTTCTTGTACTATCGGTTCTAGAATCAACATCATTAGCTTTACCACTTTGCACATCAGATTTGCAAGTCATAATTCCATCAGTCGAATTACTTATGGATATTAATTTACTCTTTTTTTTTCTATTAGAAGATGATTCGTTGCCTGATAGAATTCGCCTCAGTTGTGATTGCGGACAGATAATGCGACCTTTGTTCCATCCGGCGAAAGTAAAAGAGGATGACACATTATCCTGCAGGAATGAAAAAGCGGCCTTTGCAATGGGGAAATCCTGGCTATCTGTACTCTTCTCCATTTGTCCACGACTGATTAAATGTGAAAGAACTATCAAAGTTAGAAATGAATCTACTCACAATAAAGGCCAATCATATGCAAAACTATTATGTACCATTGTTCCTTCAAACATCAATGACTTACCCCGGGTTTGTGGCACGGAAAATATATAAAACTGTATTAACAGATCTTGGAGGCAAAAAAGCTACTTACACCACGACTACTGCTGCAAGCTCAGGAAGATCCTCATCAGCTCTGAACATCTCTTGCATATTGTTCAGCCAAAGGGACAATGCTGTTAATGCTCCACCTTCCCACATCCTGCACGGTAAGCTAAGTTTTTAGTTTCACATCTCTCCTTAAAGGGAGAAACACAGACTAGAATCTTCAATGCTGAGAAAAGAAATTATCAACTCCTTATTTAATCAATTAAACACCTTGAGATTTGAAGAAAAGTTTTCAAAGTCGCTTATATCATCACCCCTAGTCATTTCAATTATTAAACCATCCATCATACATAAACAAAATTTAGCTATGCAGAGATTTTTCAAATTGAAGAACCAATTGCCAGAATTTAAAGTTGAAGGTTTCTAATTGTCAGTGCCTAAATATTAAGGATGCTAAGGTTTCTATTTTTCAGTGCCTGAACATTAAGAATGCTATGTCTTTATGTTTTCCTCTATAACGAATAATACAAGCTCAGAAAGAATTGTTAGCCACAATACCTGTGTACATCCACAGACCACACAAGTTTATTTGTACGGAAGAGCTCAGGGAAAAGCCCTCTCTTTGATGCCTCATTGAGCACTCTTGCAGCCCTCTCTCTCTGGAACATCCACCAAAGAGCTTCTAACAGTGTGTTATAGAACCTCATTCCAAATTCACATCCTTCTGAATTCAGTTTATCAAAGACATACTCTACAATCTGCCAATTAGAGTCATCATCAAAATCTCCCTTGATCATTTGTCCTATCACTTGATGAATATCCGACACCCTTGTTGTGATCATCTCATCAAGTAGATTATAGGCATCATTGAACCTGAAACCATGAAGAGACGTAAACTTACAAGAGAAAAGATAAATAAAGCATCAGAGGTAGAATGCAATTGATAGGTTATTAAGGTTAACAGAACATGCACATTGAGTTCGATCTTTGCATTGCAACAAAGACCAGATTGCAAAATAGACAAGAGAACAACAACAATTAAGTCTTCCCACTAGATGGGCTTGGCTACATCGATCAAACAACACTGTCGTTCCTATCATAAACCATGTATCTTGGCAAGCCATTTATCTGCTATATGCAGCATCTTTAAATACGTTATATCTTGAGACTTTTGTTGAAGGATATGCAGTAACATTGGGATTTGCTCAGTTTCTGGCATTTAGAGTATTGAATTGAAAATCAAAACAACAAAAAGAAAAAGCAGGGATGCTGAATAACAACATAGAACTCTGCTCCACAAAAACATTCAGGGTTTTCCAAACACGACAAAGAAAAAGGAAAAAGAAAAGAAAAGAAATGTCTAGGGGGAATATACATAGGGCATATGGAAAGGGAAGAAATATTAATAAGAAGAATGCAAATCATAACACAAGTCTAAAAAAGATTGTTAGAAAGATAAATTCATACGATGTTGGTCATAAGGGCTTGTGCAATATTCTCTTGTTCAAAAGAAATGAGAAACAGTATTCATACTTCAATGCAGAGATTGTATCAAAAGATCATTATACTGAAACTTGCTTTCATTTTAATCCAATCATGCAAACAACTGCAAAGAAAGTATAAGCTTTTAGATGCCATCTCTTCTGTATCTTTTTGTCAATAATTCTGAGTTGTCATCACTCTGCTGATGTTTTATCCAATATCTAGTTCAGCAATTTTCACAATCCTATTTGTAAGCACCCAAGTATTATAGCTTCAAAGTTAATTAGAAAGTAGAGCTGCTATATTTTTAAAGACATTAAAAGCACTGCAACAAACATAGAAGATTGCTGACCTATCATTCTTTGCATAAAGAGCAAGCATCATGCAATAACACATGACACTGGGCAGTATTCCTGAAGCTTTAATTTCTTGGAACTGTTCTTCACCCTCGTCAACAAGTCCTGCTGAGCAATATACACTTAATACTGCTTCGAGTGTCAGCTCATTAGGATCGCAGTTAGCCTTCTCCATCTCTACATACGCTTTTATCGCCTCTTCATGCTGACCTCCTTGCCTGAAAGCTTCAATTAGACCATTAAACGAATGCACATCCCTCTGCAAACCTGAATCACCCATCTTCAATAAAACTTTTCCAGCCTCCTTGTACAATCCTCCCTTTGCAAATGCACGAATGAGCGAATTGTATGTCTCGACAGTTGGATTGCTTCCCACTTCATTCATAGTGTTAAACGCAACTATTGCCTCTTCATACAGTCCAGCCTGGCCATAGGCTTCAATCACCCCAGTGTAAGCCTTGGAACTCGGAACCATTCCCTGAGCATCCATATGAAGTAAAATATTCTTGGCATCCTCATAGAGCCCTCCCTTCCCACAAGCAAATATCAAACCCTCATACGTCTCCGTGTTAGGCTGTACATTCTCCTCCACCATATCATGGAACAAAGTAACCACCTCCTTAAAGTATCCACCTTCTCCAAACACCTGTATAAGAATGTTATAGGTACCAGCATCAGGCTCCGTGTTGCTAACTTTCATCTCAAGGAAAAGGTCCCTAACATCATCATACTTCCCCTGCTTCCCATACAAATTCAACAGAATACTATAAGTGGTCGCATTTGGCACGCACCCTGCCGTCTGCATCTGCCGGAACACCCCTAGTGCCTCCTTAATCGACCCCTTCTCAGCATACGCATCCAAAAGCACATTATAAGACGTTACATCAGGCAAATTACCACCTTCCTCCATCTCCCTAAGAAGCTCCGAAACCTTCTCAAGTTTATTCAATCTCCCAAAAGTATCAACAAGGTAACTATAAGTAGTGATATCAGGAACAACCCCACCTTCATTCATAGTCCTAAACACCATCTCAGCCTCATCGCCCAAACCCCTACGAGAACAAGCATGAAGCATAGTATTATACGTAACTACATCAGGCTGAACCCCTTCATGCCTCATCTCAGCAAATAACCCTAACAAACCCTCCCAATCCAACCCACCCCTCGCGCAAGCATTGATTACAGTGTTGTAAGTCAAGATACTCGGTGAAACCCTCTCTCTCTTCATCAAATCGAGCAATTCGAGGGAGGTCTGGTACTGTCCGTGGCGGCCATAGGCGTTGATTATGGCGGTGTAGGCAAAGACAGAGCGAGGAACGCCTTGTTCAGGCATTTCATCGAACACCTCGCGGCACTTGTCTAGGAGTCCTTCTCTGCCGAGCAAGGTGATGACGATTGTGTAGATGTGCTCGTTTGGCTTGCACCATATCTGGCGCTGCATGTGCTTGAAGAGTCGCAGGGTTCGTTGCCAATCGCCACGCGTGGCGAACTCCTTGAACACGAGAGCGAAGTCGTTGAGGGAGAGCTTGCTCTTGAAGGCGTCGAGGCACCGCGCGATGCTGCCACGTGGCGGAAGGCTGCTGAGCTTATTTATTAGGGTTTCGACGTCGTAGCTGTACTTGCCTTTCTCCACCGTCACCGACGGGTTCCCGAGGACGACCTCGCGGGAGCGAGCAACGGTAGTGAACTGGATGCGCCGACCGTTGTGACGACGGGGGAGGTAGAGGTGGCGGAATTGGTGGTGGTGGTGGAGGTGGAGGTGGTTGGTGTTAGGATTTAGGATGAGGGTGGCGGAGAAGGGTGAGATGTTGGGGACGGTTATGTAGGGCAGTATGGTCATTTTCTCTGTGAAGCGAGCTCGGTGTTCAGAGATTGAGAAGGTACCGCAGTAGCATGTTGTTGTGGATAATGATTTTGATACTGATACGATGCGTTTTGGCTGGAGGAGGAAGACGAAGATGGAGGAAGCCAAGCTCTCTTAGATCTGTGAATGAGTTGAGAGAAGGCCACGTGGTGTTTCCCATTGTAGATAAACCGATAAAAATGAGAAATATGTCATCGGGTTACTTGACCCGACCCATGATAAGATACATTTCTGACAATGTGCTGGCGATAAACGCCAAAAAGGATACCTACCACTACCAGCGAAGGGTAAATACTGAAAGACGTGAAACTGAAACTGGACCCGTTTTGGTCCGGGTTCGGTCCCCCGGAGCAGTTCGCGGTAACGGATTTTTAAACTAAAGGTTCTAGCGGGAGAAAGAGCTAAGAAGCAACCGCGTGCGTTTTTCGTTATAGATTATACAGTTTACCGTTCTAGTACCTGATTACAATTCTTCCGTTATTTTTAAATCCAATTATAAGGTCATTGATTTTAACTTTTTAAGTGATAATATATTTACAATCGGATAGTCACCAAAAAAAAATATTTACAATCGGATATACTCTATTATTTTTAAGAACGGGCCTGTTACACATACAAAGAAAAAGGCTCTACAAGTTTTACAAGTTTCCAGCCCAAACTTTATTCACACGCATAGTCACTCACTTTGAATGGAACGTAAAATACACGCGCGTCACTCAACTGTTGCGCTTCGCGAAAAGCGCTCCTTAATGGCACACTCTTCCACTTTTCCAAACCCTTTGAAGAAAACACAAACCGTCCATTTTCGAGCAACATTGCAAACTGTAGAGATAGAACTCGTCGCGAATATTAGAACTCTCCATCAACACAAGATAGAACTCTCCATCAACAATCTCCAGAAAAAACGAAGATATATTACTCAAGGTACATTACTATTTTACTCATCTTGTATATTTTCCACATTTCGAAATCGAAGAACTAGGTTTTACTGTTCTTCTACGTTCTTCTAAGTTTTAATGTTCTTTTTGTTCTAGGTCTCATTTTATAGTTTTTAATGTTCTACTTGTTCTAGGTTTTACTGTTATTCTTGGTTCTAGGTTTTACTATTCTTCTTAGTTGTTCTACGTGTTACTGTTCTTGTTGTTCTAGTTCTTCTCGTAACTGATTTTTGGGAGTATATTGCGTAATTTGGTGGGTGTATATGGAGTAAGTTGTTGGGTGTATATGGCATAATTTGTTGGGTGTATATTTCTGAACTGATATACTGAAATATGGTCAACAGTTGCAACTGTTCTAATATTTGCTTGTCCATGGGTGTATATTGCTTGACCTTGTAATGTTGCTTGACCTTGTATATTTATGCATGTTTGAGTGATATCTGACTGATATCTATGGGTGTATATGATTGATATTTATGGGTATATCTTACTGATATCTATGGGTGTATTTTTCATTTCAGAAAAAATGGCAGGCATAAACCAAGCTGAAAAAAATGTAAGAACAAATATATGTCTTAGATGAAATCAGTTTTATATAATAGAAATATATCTGACTATAATTTTGCTTTGTTTACAGCAAACCAAAGACTTTAAGTGTGCAACCCATTTGTTAAGTGAGAAATTCAGAAACATGAGCGAGGAGAAGAAAACAATTGTTAGGGATTTGGGATTTGGTGGCCTGATGCACATTCCGCCACTAAGGGTGCATCACCAAATATTAAGGGAGTTGGCTAACTCCTTTAAATTAGGGGATAACAGACTGCAAACTGGCTACGGTTCGTTTAAAGTAACACCAAAAACAATAGGGGCTGCGCTTGGCATCAACGCGTCAGATAACTCGCTAAAAAACATAAGTGTATATGAGTCATATTCAGGTGTATTTTAATTGATGATTGAGTGTATTTGAACTGATTTTCATATTATGTTGGTTTCCTTTTTGTATGAGATATATTTCCTCAGAAAGTCAATTATAAGGATCTTTCTGAAGATGACAAACAAATTTTTAGAAGATTCCAAGGTAAGACCCTCAAAAATCTGACAGATGAGATGATGGCTATTGGCGTTGATAATGAACAGGATCGCCTCGTGTTTAAGAGGATTTTCATCCTCTATATACAGATGGCGTTCCTGTTACCAACGACAATAAACAAAATCTCACCTGTGCACCTGGCCCCAATTTTCAAGATGGACACAATAACAGAGCGAAAATGGGGAGCACATGTTTTGAATTTTATCATCAAGGGCATAACAGATTACAATCTGAAAAAGAAAAAGGCAATTGACGGCTGCCTGTTTGCCCTGATGATAATTTACTTTCATCTGTCAAAAAATAAAAACAAGAAGAGAGTAGAAAGACCTCCAGAACCCTGGATTGCCAACTGGACTAAGGAGCAGTTGGTCAAAAGAATGAGGGCAAAAATTGAGGAACATATGGTAAGTGAACAAAATATCTTGGGTGTATTTTATTTATCTGAATGCTGCTAACTAAAATTTCTAATGTTTCAGGGGATTATAAAGATGGCCGACACAAAGGAAAAAATGAAAGAAATAAAGAAAAAAGAAAAAAAAAAGAAGAAACAAAAAAAAAAACAAAAAAAGGAAGGCAAGTTCAACATCATCATCTGAGACTGAAACAACTAAAAGTGACCATTCTACCTCTGAGTCTGAGACTGAAGAAGCCTCAGAGGATTCAACAAGAAAACAACCCACCCGAAAAGGAAAAAAGTAAGTAATATACTTGGGTGTATTTTGTTTATCCAGTTGGGTGTATTTTGTTTATCAAGTTGAGTGTATTTTGTTTATCCAGTTGGGTGCATTTTGTGCATTTATTTAGGTGTATCTTGTGCATTCATTTGGGTGTATTTTATCCCTTTTAGTATATTTTTAAATAATGATTGTTTGCCTTCTAGAATAGAGTCCAAAAAAAGAAAGAATATTCAGGAGGATTCTGATTCAGAATCTGAATCAACTGATGAGTAATATTCTGAAATTATTACTCCTTTCCTTTGGGTTTATTATCAAGATTTCATGTATTAACAGAGTGTCTCTTATTAACTTATAGAAGCGAAGAATCATCACCAGTGGAAAAGCAAAAAACAAAGAAAAAGACTCAGAGAACACCAAAAAAGTAAGCACTTCTTTGGATAGTGTTTTGTGATCAAATTAATTTTGTATTTCTGATTCATACTTGTTTTTTTCCCCAGGACACAATCCAAAAAGAAAAAGGTCATTGTGGAGGATTCATCTCCTGAGCAAGCTCAATCCTATCATGGGTACAGTACTTTCTAAGCTATATTACCGTCTATCATCAAAATTATATTTGTTAACATGTTCTTTTATGCATGTATTATCAGATCTGAAATTGGAACTGAAGATTTAGATGAATTCTTAAGAAAAAATAATAAAAAATCTGCTACACAGGGGTATGTCTTGTTGGGGGTGTATATTTTAAATTTTAGGGTGTTTTCTTTGCTAATAATTGTTTCTTGTTTCGCAGGGAGAAGGAAGCCGACCTGCGATCGACGGAAGGTCACTATGTCTCATCTGAAACGTAAGAAGCTTTATTTGATAAAATCTTGTTATTGTGATTTAACAGTATGGTATTTTTTGTGAATAACATGTACTCTATTATGTTTAGAATACCGGACGTAAACTTGGGAAGCGATGATCCTTCCTCTCAAGGACAGACAGACCAAAGTAGCGTAAACAAACCCGCAGAGAGCATGTAATTTCTCTTTGAAATAACCGTTGCTTTTATTCTTTTATTACCTTCTACTTCTAATTCTGTATATATATTTTTAAAAAAAATCCTTTATTGTTTTATTCGAGAAAAAAAGCAGGAAAAAAAGCAAAAACTGCAAGTATGTAAGTTCTCAAAAAACAAAGCATGTCTTTCTTTTGAATGGTTCGGGTGTATTTTTGACTTTCTTAGGGTGTATTTTAGGTTGAGTCTGGTTGAAGAGTCAGCCAGTGAGTCGGCTGAAGAGAATATGATGGTTGTAAGGGAAGAGACACCATTCGAAGCGCTTGCAATGTGAGTTTTTCAAGAATATTTCAACCTTATAACCTTTTTATTTTCGGAGGCTTTGTTAACCTTTTATTTTTCTTCTTGTTTAGAGTTTCGATTCAAGTTTGTCTACCACTGTCCCAAACAACTACTATGCCGGAAACTGAACAAATACCTGAGACAGAAAATGAACCAACCCCTGTGCTACAAATTGAAGGAACTAAAAGGTAAGAAATAGTATTTGGTGTGTATTTGGTTACAGTTTGGGTGTATATTGCCCCTGTTGGGGTGTATATTTTCACGATTGATCCCTGACTAGTTTTTTTTATAACATGATTAATTTTACGTAACTGTGCAGCACTCCTGAACCCCTCCCCCCCCCAACAACTTGAAGAAGGCACCCATGCTTTCCCCAGCTCCTTCTAAAATGTAAGTTCATCAGAGTAAAATCAAAGTTTCGTTATCATTCGTATATTCTTATTCTTATAATACGTTATACATGATCACGCAGTAATCCAGTCCCAGAAGATGCTGTTGCGCTGATGATGATGGCACGGACTGCATCGTATATTCCTAAAACAGATCCGATGCCATTATTCAGCCTTGGCTTGACTGATTCAAGCCAAGAAGAAGCAGCAACACAGGAGGGAGCGTCAACGCAAGATAGAGAGAAAGCAAAAACTCTAGAAACCCCCAAAATTGCTAGAACAATTAGGGGATCTGGTACAAAAAATTGTAAGTGGTGGGGTGACAACAAAAGAAAAAAGTTCGCAGATTCCAAAGGAGAGTGGCGCAGAGAGTTTCGAGAAGTTTGAAACTCCTGAGAGGACGAATGAAGTTACTTCTGACATGAAAGAGAAATGCTACCTCTGGGCCATACGAGTGAAGACATATGCAGATGGACTAACTAATGAGTTTGACACCATCTGCACACTCCAAGCCCAAGATAGATACACTTTGTCAAAACTCCACCTTGCATCACTCGCATCTGAAACGCATATAGAAGCTGAGGTAATATTACAATAACATTAATGTTTTTATCACCAAAATTAACTGCAATGCTAATTGATGTAAAATTGATTTTGGCATCTTTTTCTAGATTGTCTCTGCCATGTGCTTCATCTTAAATCAGCAAAAGATTAAGAGGTTTCAAGAAGAAGTATACTGTCTTCCCCCTGATATTGTGGTAAGGGTTGCTTCAACGAATTTTGGTTGTATTTTCTGCGTTCCTTCGGGTGTATTTTCTGTGTTCAATTGGGTGTAAGTTGTTTATTCATTTGGGTGTATTTTCTGGATTCGTTTGGGTGTATTTTCTGTATTTATTTGGTGGTTCACAATTTTTGCAGAACATGGCCCTTGGAAATCATCTAAAAGGGGTATTTTTATAGCCTAATAACAATAAGCCGTTCAGGGTGGAAGACTACCCAATGTTTATACCTTTCTTGGACCTTAAAAATTAGCATCCATCGTTATGTAAGTTTTCATTTCTAAAAATTCTTATTACCATTTTTTACTTATGTGCCAAATAAACTAAAACAGTGTTCAATCTGAACATTTTTCAGATTTTTGCACCTGTTTGCCATTCACAACATTGGTGGTTATGGTTGGCTGATACAAGAAAGCAGAAATTTTATATAGACGACCCATATCACACGAAATCTCCGTCCGATGAGAGAACTGCCCTGAATACATTCATTATAAGTTGTTTCTATGTTCTGTATTTTAATAGTTGGGTGTATTTCTGTTCAATATAAGGTGTAACTTTGTGCTCCTTTGGGTGTATCCCTTTATTAAAATTATTCATGTATTACTGATTTGTTTGTTTTAAGGGATATGTAATTTCACGAATTAAAGTATATGCTAGGGGGCACCTCTGAAGACAAAGGACAAGGACAAGGAAATTGAACCACCAAACCTTAACATCTCAGGCCAAAAGACAAGGTATAAATCTTTCACTCTAAAAATTAAACTTTCCTATATGTAATTTGTAATTTATTTTCTTTGTTTTCAGCTATGACTGTGCTATCTACGTAATGAAGTGACTTGAGATATTTGAGCCCGCAAACATTAAAAGGCGGAAGTATGAGTGGGACAATTGGACCCAGGTAAATGTGTTTAAAACTAAATAACTCTGTATTACATTACTCAATTAATATGATTGATTAAATAGAATATTCTTTTTAACTGTAGCACGAGGTGGACCACTTTATAGTAGAATATGCTTCCCGGTTTCTATTCCATGACATCAAGACAAAGCTGAAGCCATTAGGGGAAGTAATGCAATAAGACTGTCCAAGCCATCCTCATTGTTATTGAGTCCATATTGTCAGATAGATTCTAAGTATATTGACATTTATTAATGTAAATGTTATATAGTCTTGTAACAAATTGAACACATGCTGTAAAAATTTGCCAATTATAATCCAGTTTATTGTAAAATTTCTTTCAATAATTAAACTCTCTCTGCTGTATTCAAAATGTCTAAATTACAGGTACTATAATATGAAGAAAAACATCAAACCAAATATACACCCATAACCTGCCATTTTTTACACCCAAAGAAAGTTGAATATACACCTAAAAATCTATCCCCCTGATGCTTTATCCCTAAAACCCTGAACCCTAAACCCTTAAAACCTAAACCCTAACCCCTAACCCGTAAACCTTAAAACATAAACCGTAAACCCTAAAACCCTAAATCCTAAAACCTAAAACCCTTAAACCGTTGTAAAAAAAATAAACAGTATTTTATAACATAAAAACAAGATTCTGAAGTATATATATATGTATATATATGTAAAATGTGAAACACAAGAAAATTCAGAAATACACCCAAAAGAACAGTATTTTTACACCCATATTCTGTAACTATACACTCAAAGAGTTATCCGCTGCTACTGGTACCCTGAACAGATAATTCATAACACGTCCTTGATATGAGCTGGAATTTGAATGCACCACTGATGCAGCATCAAAGAGGTTTAACTAAATATAACAAACTCATATATTAGCTAAACTATTAACGAGAAAAATAAAATTTTACATCACATATTTAAAGAACATTCCTTTTACCTCATTTAGACCTTTCGTTTTCTTCTTCTTTGTGGCATTTGCAATCTGTTTGTCCAACTTTGAACCTAGCCTATTTTTTGGACGTCCTCTTGTTCGAATCCTTGGAGGGATTTGAAGTTCGTTAACGGATTTCAAGTTGGCGTCTTCGTGAGATAAAGAAGATGTGTCCTTCCTTTTGGCTTTCAATGATTCCATCTCAACCATGACGTTATCGTACGCACGGTGCAGAATTGCAGTCAGCTCCTCCGATTCTGATGCAAATTTGCAAATATTTTGCGAACGAAAAACCAATTGGTCAAACCTCTTGATTCTTGGCTCCATCAGTGGCTCGTCATGGCTGCTCTTGATGTGTGTGTGTCGCCTCTTTACCTTCTTACTCCATCGTTCCAGTATATATCTAGGTGACACTTGGCTTACTCGTTCAAAGCTTAACACGCTTAGTGCGTGACGGCACAATATCTCTCTTGACTCGAATAATAAGCATTGGCATTTTACCTCGACTGCTACTGAGTCGTAAGTAACCACAAACTTGTTGAATATTGAGCTGGAAACTTATTCTCCAACTTCGTATACTGAATAGCCTAGAGCGGAATTCGTTAATCTAGTGATGCAATTCGCCTTTTCTCTGAATTGTGCTTGGACTTCCCTAAACTTATGATGAGTGTACACATCTTAAAACTGAGCTTCAATGGAGGATTTGGTTGCACACGGTATGACCGCATGAAAATCTGCAGCATCTGATTCTCTCTCTGCTTGCTCCCTGCTTCCGAGGCAATTATCGTATTGTTTGAAAAATTGAATAAGCGAGCTATTCCGGATAAGAAACTTGTTAAAAAATGAATGCATGCTCTCGTTCCTTCGTGTGCTTCTCATCCCTGCCCAGAAGTGATGATCCAGATAGATTGAAACCCATATATGACGATCTTCATAGAGATCTGCAGAATACACCCAAACACAGACTTTAAATACACCCGAAAAAAATTAAAATTACACCTTTGCTGCAGATTTTAAACAAACATTACCTGAAAGCCACTTGTTGTCCACAAGACCAAAATTCAGCAGAAAATCATTCCAATTCCTATCAAATGAGTCTTTACTATGAGAGTTCCAAACAACTTCGCTCATTTCTTGTTTAATTTCTGCATGTCCCTTGTACCTGTTTAATTTGTTTGGAATCTTCTTCATGATGTGCCAAATACACCAACGGTGAATTGTTGTTTACATACAGGCCTCTAAAGCCCTTTTCATTGATGCGCATTGATCGGTGAGAAACCCTTTCGGAGCATTTCCTCCCATGCAACGAAGCCAACATTGAAATAACCATTTGAATGATTCAATTTCTTCGTTTTTCATCAAAGAGCATCCAAGAAGTGTTGACTGACCATGGTGATTCACCCCGACAAAAGAACCACAAACCAAATTATACCTGAAACAAATTACCATAGTGCAGAATGAAAAATCATTACGTACACCCAACAAATGCTTTGTATACACCAAAAACACCCAATATACACCTCTGCCGTGGATTCATAAAATACATTAATTTAGCATCATAAACAGGGACAGTTTGTTACCTGTTTGTATTGTAGGTGGTGTCAAATGAAATAACATCTCTGAAATACTCAAAGGCAGCTCTACTTCTTGCATCGGCCCAAAAAGCCAGCTTAATCGATTGATCCTCCTCGAGTTCAAGCTCAAAAAAGAAATTATGATTCTTCTCTTTCATTCTTAACAAATATTTTCTGAATTCCTTCGCATCTTCTTGTTCAGAAACATTCCTCACTTCTCTCGTAATGTAATTCCTCACATCCTTTTCAATAAAATTTAACTCGCGGTGACCCTTGGCAGCCGCAACAAATGATTGGTAAGTTTTGCTTGGTTTAATACTAGCATCCTCATTATTCTCTATTGTACGACGAATGGACATGCTTAGTTCTCTGTGCTGTTTGAGCATCTCTGCTTTACTTGGACAGCAAGGGTGTGAATGATCTAGCACAACCTTTGAAATGATCCAAGCACCAACATCCTTCAATGTGTGTATATAAATTCTTGCAGGACAGTTTAAACCGACTGTCAGATTCGTCTTCTCGATCGGAGATATTTTAGATTTCTATTTTTCCTCTCTGCTACATGTAATCAATTGATTCTTAATCTCGTTTCTCTTCCTATTTATGCTCCGAACTCTTGTAGAAAATCCTGCAGCCTTGGCGTAGTTCCTGTAAAATTTTCCAGCATCTTCAAGGGTGGTAAAGGTCATTCCAACCTTGGGAACAAACTGGTCATCAACAACAGAGAGAGGCTGCAGAATACACCATGTCAAAAACTAAAAATACACCCAATTATGTCTGATATAATACACCCGAACGACAACAACTCAACTAAAATAACAAAAAAGCTATAAACTGTAAATACACACGCGTGTAAGGGACGTAACACTAGAAGCGCATTTTGGAAGGTTAGTGGTTAATTGACTTGTAATGCTTACAAGCCCTAATCGCTTGTATGCATAACTTTTCTGTTTTAAGAAATACACCTTTAAATAATTATGTGTGAGATATATATTACACTTATTAACAACAAAAGTGTGTGAAAGTTTTTGGTTACATCAGAAATTCAGAATAAATCTATTTATATCAACTATAGTGAATTTTAGGCATATGGATATATAGCAATTGTAAATATTTTAAGAATTAAATTAATATATTCAATAGATTATAAATATGAAAAAATTAATTTTTATCAATTTAAATTTTTTTTTAGTATTAACCACTAAAAATGCCTTCGAATTATTTAAACACTGACAAAAATACACTCGAATTTTACTATCAACAAAAATGCCTTCAAATAATTTAAAAACACAACAAAAATATCCATCAATAAGTATAGATTTTCAAAAAATACCTTAGAGATTGAATTTTGATGCAATTTTTTACAAGCATAATTATGAAAATAAGATATTATTATACTTAAAATTTAGTGATTTGTCTGTTAAGTATATATTTTTTTTATAATTTTTTTGTTAACAACTAATAATACTTTTAAAAAATCACAAAACAATATATACTTAACAAAAAATTACTAAATTTTAAGAATAATAATATCTCATTTTTTTAAGCATGCTTTCAAAAAATTGCATCAAAATTCAATATCTAATGTATTTTTTGAGAAATACATATTTAATATTAGTTTTTTTGCAAGATTATCTAACATATAAATATGTATTTCTCAAAAAATATATTAGAGATTGAATTTTGATACAATATTTTGTAAACATGATTAAAAAAATAAGATATTATTATCTTTAAAATTTGGTGATTTTTCGTTCAGTATATATTTTTTGTAATTTTTTTGTTAACAACTAATAATACTTTTAAAAAATCACAAAAAATATATACTTAGAAAAAAATTACCACATTTTAAGAATAATAATATCTCATTTTTTTAATTATTCTTGCAAAAAATGACATCAAAATTCAATCTCTAAGGCATTTTTTGAAAATATATATTTATTGTTAGACATTTTTGTCGCGTTTTAAAATTATTTAAACGCATTTTTGTCGATAGTAAAATTCAGGTGTATTTTTGTCAATGTTTAAATAATTCGGGGACGTTTTTGGTGGTTAACCCTTTTTTTTATTATCTCGCTAACAACTACCCGTTAATAATTAATAGGAATAAAAAATCAGAAATCAAAATTTTTTTTAAAATAAAGGAGCTCAACATTAGGGATGACAATACCACCCGAACCTGCGAGTACCCACCCCGTCCCTACCGCTCGGGGCGGGTAATTATCCACCCTGCACCGGGGTGGGTTTTTAAGTGGGACGGGTTCTTGAGAGGTGCGGGGTGGGTCGGGTTTAGGTAATACCCGCTCATACCCACCCCGCTATATATAATATATATATAATATATGTAAAATAATTAGTAAATGATTAATAATATAGTATCATATTTAAATTTTTACTTTAATTTATGTTATGTATGTGATGATGGTTATATAAATTTTAAAATTTAATTTTATTTATTGAATTTTAATAATTATAGGGGCGGGGCGGATACCCGTAGGGGCGGGTTAGGGTTTAACGTTTTACTACTCACGGGTAGAAGCGGGACGGGTTCTATGCGGGTTGTTGTACGGCGGAGCGGAGTCGGGTAGAGCAAAATCCACCCCTACTCGCCCCGTTGCCACCCCTACTCAACATAATTAGGTGGAGTAATAATAGAATAAAAAAAACTAAATAGCAAGTATAAACTTGAATCTATAATCATCTCCAATATTGTCATCAACAACTATTAAGATCCACTCTATTCCATTCTTTGTAGCTCAAATAGAAACTAATATTTTAAGACGTTTTTCACAGTGGGAAGTTGAACCCAAAAATTCTGTTCAGTAAATTTGCCTTAGTGCTATTGCGAATGGAGGATTTTGTAATCAAATGAAATAAAATATGCAATGATTAAAGGATGACTCTAATCAATTTTAATAGTCAATTTATTAGTTAATTTAAGTATGGACTTAATGTTTAAATTTTGTTTTGTGCATGCAACAATTCACTCATGAATAGAAAAAACTCTTAAAATAGAATTTAATTTGTAATGAATTAATTTTTAATCTATCAAATTAAAAAAAAAAAAAACAAAAAAACAAAAGATGATGCTTGCAGTTGTAGTAAAATGGAGAAATGGACCACCGTTTCTCTTGAGCGGGAAAGAAAAATCGTTTTGAGAGAGACTGTTAGGGGTGGCAATGGGGTGGGTAGGGGCAGGTTTTTGCTCTACCCAATCCTGCCCCGCCGTACAACAAGCCACCTAGAACCCGCCCTGTTTCTACCTGCGAGTAGTAAAATGTTGAACCCTAACCCGCCCCTGCGAGTACCCGTCCCGCCCCTATAATTATTAAAATCTAATAAATAAAATAAAATTTCAAAATTTATATAACCATCATCACATACATAACATAAATTAAAGTAAAAATTTAAATATGATACAATATTATTAATCATTTACTAATTATTTTACATATATTATACATATTATATATTAAAATTATATATTATATATATAGCGGGGCTGGTAGGGGCGGATATTACCTAAATCCAGTCCCGCTTTGCCCCTTCCAAGAACCCGCCTCGCTAAAAACCCGCTCCAAATAGATAGAGACGGGATGGATATTCGCAGATTCGGATGGTATTGCCATCCCTAGAGACTGTGTACTCTCCTTGATAGACTCCCTTTTTCTCTAATGCTCTAACATGGCCATTTCACATTCCAAAAATCCCCCTCCCTCCTAAACTCAGATTTTACGTAAAATCAAAAGAATAAATTAAATATATAAATTATAAAAAATCATAATAAGATTTAAATTATAAAATATTTTGATCTAATAATTTTTTGTAAAATTAATTAATTCACTTAAAATTATAAAATCAATTTTAAGATAAAATATAGCGAGTACAGTACATCTTAGTATAACGATTGAACATCTCTTTTAGAATTTAACTTTGTTAAAATAAAAGGTTAGTAATTAGAAAAATAATGCTCCAATTTATACAGGATGTGTGTTGGTGATGTGATCATGTGAATGACAACGATTATCACGTTTGGATAATGGTGGTACATAAGATATTAGGCTCCGGAAGTATTCTTTTAATTTATATATGATGTTCGTGTGACATAGGAGTAAGTTGAGTAATCCTTTGAAATGCATGATCCTAATAGTTGAGCCTTGTATATGTGATATGTCATTATGTTGCATGATATGGTCAACCGGTGAAGCATGTTTTTCTTGTATTATCCTATTTACTATTTGCAGATGGAAACACAGTTTATACTTTAAAAATTGATGATTCATTTTCTTTTAAATTGAAGTAGTAGTCCACACGTTACGACAAAAATTATAGATTGAACAATAATTAAATTTTTATTTTTTTTTATTTTACTATTCTTCTCATTTTAAATAAAGTTTTTCTGTTATAATATTATAGTTTTTCGGCTTCTCTATTCCCACAACTACTAACAAGTAATTAATTATATCGAGAAAAATCAAAGCAAAATTTGAAACCAACACAAAAAGTGGACAAAGGATTAAATGGTACTAAACCATCAAATGGTTTTATAATAAAATATGTTTTTTAAATTTTTTAATAACTGCTAAATAATTTTTTATAATTTTAATTATAAATTAATTCTATATATGTTATTTAATTATAAAAATAATTTTTTATTTTATAAATTATTATTTTATTATTCATTTATTATGTTTATTAAAAATAAAAAACAAAAATAATAACAAATTAGATCTTCGATTGATCGTAATAAATTTTTAGTAATCCTAATTGATTAAAGGTTTATCTTTGATTCGTTACATCCATCGAGCGTTGTGAAATCGTGTTTCATAGAAAATCAATCGATTGAATTAACAAAACAATCAATTGAATTTCAGGTTTTCCATAACTCAATCGATTGGATTGGACTTCAGATTATCAGAAAACAATGGATTGAAAATTGCAAGGCAGTATGATTTTCGCAAAAATCAATCGATTGATCATATTACCCAATCGATTGAACGATGACTAGAATGTGATGTTTTATAATTCAGTCGATTGTTTATATTACCCAATCGATTAAAAACTTTAAAGCAACTTGAAGTCTCACAATTCAATCGATTGGTTGTGTTACCCAATCGATTGAACACTTCAAAGCAATATATATTTGCCCAATTCAATCGATTGGTTGTGTTACCCAATCGATTGAATTGTGCACTACGCCGTTTTCAATTTTTTATCGTTTTTACAAATTATTATCTTATTATTTATCTATCTTATCTTTAAAATTCTATCTTCAATTTTTAAGTTTTTATTTTGATTTAGATACTCTAATCTTATCTTTTCTTTAATATTAAGATTATAAATTGGTGAATAATCTATCACCAATTATTCAATCCCACCATTGAAATCATGTATCAATCTATTTGATTATAAAAAATTTTATTGTTTTTCTTTCGGATATCCATCTACTTAATATCCAATTTTTCTTCATTTTTTATCCGTCTATTTAATATCTAATATTTGTTCATCATTAATTGATAATCACAGTTGCAACAATCAGCAAAGGTCCAATCAATTTTTTCATTTAGTGTTCAGAAAACAATTTACCGTTTTGATTACAAAATCGAGGTCAGTGAATAGAATCTCTAATTTTGCAATTCTTCATTTCAATACTTTATTCGTGAAATTGATTGTGTAATGAAAAAATATTTTTTTATCTTTTAATAATTCATAGACATTGAGAAATACTAAAAAGTAAATAAATTTTATTATTTTTTATTATTAATTAGCTAGCAATTAGGGGCGGACCTAAAGGAGGCGAGTTGTGGCTTTGACCCCACAAAATTTTAAGAAACTATACTTATATATAAGATATGTGTTTAAAAAATAATATTATGTAATTTAATAGTTTTATATGTATTATTTTTCACTATGTAATGGATTTATATCTCAATTGTTTAATTCACTAATATTTTTTACTTAACTAATTTAATATCATACCCTCAAATCTTTGTATCTTTCAAATTAGTTTTTATAATAATCTCTATACTTATTTTTAAAAAAATCATTTATTTTTTATATTAATATATTTAACATTTATATTATTATATTAATAATAACTTACGTAGTTATATTTTGGTAATCACATTATGCACTTTAGATATTATTTTCTTGTAAAAAATACTAATTTTTCTTCTAAATTTACGTTGTTAAAAGAAAAATTTTATAAAAATATCTTATATCTTGTATTCTATAAGGGTATTGTGTCTTCTAAATAATTAATAATTTATAATTTATTTTCAATTTTTTTAAAATTTTTGAAAGAATTAATTTTAATTAATAAGATATGTGATAATTTTTAACTAAACACGCTATAAATTATTGGTATTTTATAATTTTATAATGTACTATTGATATTGTTATATTTTCTTTATGTAATTATCATATTAAAAATAAAATTGTGAAAAAAATTATAATTATATATTATATATATATTAATAAATCTTTTAAAAAACTAACTCTAATAACTATATGTTAATTATTTTTATAGAATAAAAAAATATTTAAAATTTGGCCCCTTCATATTAAAATTTATGGATCCGTCCCTGCTAGCAATATTAGAAGCTATTTATTTTTTTGTAATGTTATAAGAAGGAGTGTACTGAATTTTTTTTTTCATTGGACATTTTTAAGATGTAGGATATATTTACAGATACTGAGATGGATGAGCAATACCAGGTGGATAATGACATTAACCAACAAGAAGAGCTAGTTTGTGGCCAAGATATGATGGATGAACAGAATGAATTCGAACAAGATTTCGGAGATGAATTTACTGAGGGAGCGTATTTTTCTGAATCTGATTAGTCAGAAGATACCCTTGAAGCTGCTTATGCGGTTGACTCCGTGCAAGACATTACAACTTTGAATTTCAGTAAAAATTGTGCGGAGAAAATTGGTAAATATCACTTTTCTACTTGCAGCTTGCATTTGATTTTTATCTGAAGTACTCAAAGTCGAAGGGCTTTAGTGCAAGGAAGAGTAAGACTTTCAAGAATAGTATTAGCGAGATTTACAAACAAAAGTTTGTATGTCATAGGCAAGGATTCAGAGAGGAGAAATATTACACGATGGAAAAAAAGGAAGAAGGAGCCTAGATTGAAAACAAGAACTGGGAGTGAAGTCCGAATGGATGTTAAATTTGTACCAGAAACTGGAAGGTGGCATATCTTTTATTTCTTTGACGAACACAATCATGATCTATTAGATACACAATTCAGTTCTATGTTGCCTGCCCATAGAAAAATGTCAGAGGCAGATATTATGCAAATGATTAACATGCTAAAGTCCGGGATTATCACTTCACAGATATTTGGTCTTCTAGCTAGCCAAGCAGGCGGGTATGAATTTGTTAGCTATGGTCTCAGAGATATGTACAATGAGATTACTCGGCAAAGGCGTCAAGTTCCTGGTGATGCAGCACGAGTGTTGAAGAAGTTGGAGGATATGCGGTTGAAGGATCCACAATTATATTTCAAGACATGTCATGATTCAAGAGGTTTGTTACGTAACTTGTTCTGGTCTAATAGGATCAGCCAACTAGACTACCAACTCTTCGAAGATGTTATTGCTTTTGATGCTACGTACAAGAAGAACAAGTATAGTTGTCCATTAGTCATATTCAGCGGGGTTAACCACCACAACCAAACAATTATTTTTGCTACTGCGTTAATTGTGGACGAAACTACTGATACATATATTTGGCTCCTGCGTCAACTCATGTTTGCAATGAAGGGTAAGACCCCGACCTCAATAATAACTGATGGGGCCATGGTGATTAAGAATGTAGTAAGAGATGTATTTTCCGAAGTCAGACATAGATTATGCGCTTGGCACCTCATTTGAAATGCAATTAGCAATGTTGGAAATCCATCATTTACATCTAAATTTAGAAAAATCATGTTGGGAGACTACAAGAATCCCGTGTTTAAGCGTAAGTAGGTTCAGCTTCTTGAAGAATTTGTCCTTGAGGATAAGCCGTGCGTGAACAACATGTATGAAGAGAAGCATATGTGGACTACTGCATATATAAGAGAAAAACTTTTTGCTAGCTTTAGAACTACCTCAAGATGTGAAGGTTTACACTCAGTTGTGGCAATGTATGTGAGGTCGCGGTATGATTTGCAAATTTTGTAGAGCATTTTCAAAGGTGTGTTGCACACTTGCACTTTGAAGAATTTAATGCTGATTATAAATCTACACGTGGGGTGCCTGTCATGCAGACTTGTATAGAGCTGATAGAGAGATTTGCTGTTGAGTTATACACTCAGAAGATATTGCTATTATTTTGGTAATTTCTCTCTAGAGTTGGATCAATGCGGGTGCTAAACATAGCGAATAACGATGATTGCATAAAGTACATTGTGTGTAAGCATGGGAGGCCCGATTTTATGTGGACCGTTGAATTTTGTCAAGAAGAAATGATCTTCATGTGTACCTGTTTAAGAATAGAGTCATTTGGAATTCTTTGCGAACATATTGTGAAAGTTCTAGATGAAAGAGACATTTGTGAGATTTCCTGGTCATTGGTATTGGATAGATGGACAAAAAAGGTGAAATCAGCACTCAATGATGCAAGTGGGTTCACCAGGGATGCTGTTGTTATTAGTCGTCAAAGTGCCTTGATGGAATTTTCTAAACAATTGGCTGTTGTTGCTACTAAAGTCCCAAAGAGATATGAAGAGACACGTGACATAATTATAGGATTGTACTCATCTTACAAGGCTGCAAATGAAGGCATTAATCAACCTCAGTCAAGTGTAGCTAAAAGTAGCAATCTGTATATGCATCAAACCAATATAGGCTCAGGACAACCATCTAAGAAGAAGCGGCAACGTTGTAATGTTTGTCAAATGGAAGGACATAAGAAGACAACATGTCCTTGAAAAAAGGACATTGAAAACAATGTTATAGAAGATGAAGCTAATGGTTCGGATGATAGCGACATGTATACCAAACCGACGGCTGATTTAGATAGCGATAATTAGCAACCTCCATAAACTTAATATTTTTGCATAGAGAATCACTTTCATATTTGTATTTCTATTTTTTTTACTATATTAATGAAATTTTATATATTCTTCCAATATTCGTGCTTATGTTTTTTATATGAAATAATTGTCAAATAAATATCATTTAGCAAAAAACCAGTCAAAAAATCGGTCAAACCGGTATTTAACTGGTAAACCGGTAAACCGGTAGAACCAAATGGTTTTTTTAGTGGGTTTATGGTTTAAACTGCCCCACCAACGGCGTCGTTTAATGGGCTGGAAAAAAAAACCTAGATCTAATACCCTAACGGCCTAACGCAGCCCCAACCCCATTCCCACCCTCTCCTCTCTGAAACTGAAAATGGAAATTGAAAGAATAAAGTGAAGAACCCTAGCCCCTAGTCCCTAGCTCCTAGCTTCCAGCTACCAGCTCCCAGCCTCGCAGCCCCGCTCGTTTTCATCGCCACGCTTCTCCGCTGGGTATAGGCGTGCATGTAGAAGCACCGTCGCGTGTGGAAGCTCCGTCGTTGTCTCCTCTGTTTGAGAGCTCTCTCTTTGTGTTCATGTGTGGAGGCTCTGTCACTGTCGTATTAAAGCTCTGTCGCCGTCGCGTGAAAGCTTTGTTCGAGCTCTCTCTCTCTCTCTGTCTTCGCCGCTGTCTGTCTCTCGCTGCCGGTATGTAAATATTGTTACTTGGAATTATTGTTATGTATACTGTATTTCTCTCTTGGGTTGGGTTGGATCAAGGATTGATTTTTATGATGCTAATATTGAATATTATTTTGATTTATCGCATTTAGGGGTGGATATCATTTGAATCGGGATGCAAATTTTGATAACCACACCAGATATAACTTCCCTTAGAGATGCTGATAGGGTTATTAGTTTGCTTGAATTTGATGGAAGTAGGGACATAAAGATGATTTTGAATAGAGTTAAGATAAATATGATTAAGGGTGAGGACATGATGTCTGTTCTTGATGTACAAGTTCTTTGGTAATGTGGCTGAGGCTTGTTTCTTGATGGTGCCATCACATGTTACAGAATTTTTGTCATTTGAATTCATTGTAAATTATATGCTGCTGTAGCTTATTTGTCATATGAATTCACTGTCACATGAGAGCTGATTCAAATAATGAAATTTCAAGTTTATAGAGCCAATAACAAAAGGAAACTACCCAAGTTCGATGTAGCTTCTGGTGGGAAATAGGTTGCCAAAGTTCTCTTCATATCAATCAGGGATTTTAAGAGGGTCCTTTGATTTAAGTATATTTAACTACTACACCTCCTCCTATTATGTTGCTGATGCACCAGAACTAAGTAAAGCCAAGCCAAGCTATCTTACAGATTCTCTAGTTACTCTTACAAGTAAGAACATGTTTGTGTACTAATGGGATAGAGTTTAATACATAATGAAGAATTATCATATTTTAGCTTAATGATACTACCCAAGAGTGATGCTATTGTTCTCTCTAGCACATGTATTAATTCTAAAGAACTTGTATTTGTCATTAGGACAAGCTTCAGCCACATTAGCAAAGAACTTGTATTGTAAACATAGCAGCTTGTTATATAATTTTATTATTTTTTGGTACTCAATGACGTTGTGACATTGGACTTTTGAAGTTACCACACAAGTGCAAAAGGAAGCTCCACAAATATAAACAAGTCTAAAATACGCCTTACAAAATATGAACAAGAGGATTTAAGAAAAAAACCTTTTGTGGCTTGAAAGATCATTTATCATACTTCACCAAATTAGAGTAATTTACTTGCTACTAATGAATTAAGTATGTTCATTTTAGAACCACGTTAATCTAGGAAGAATTGCTTAAAATTTTGTAACATATATACTGCATATGTCTTAGCAATATATGAACAGATTATTAATTTTCTTTGGTATGTATTGCAGAGTCTTTTTTTTTCTAGTCAAGATTCAATAGAGAGGTTAAATCTTGAACATATAAAAACAACAAAATAGAATGCAAACAAATAAAAAATGGGAAATGTTTTTAAATAAATAGATTATATAAAGTAAAATATAATTCACAAGACATAATATTTGTATGGCATTGTTGATGAAATAATAAATGAAAATGACATTACTTCATCATAAAAATATGAGTTTTTTAAACTAAAATATCTATATAGTGCATAGAAATAGAGAAAAATTGTAAAAGCCACAAAGCAATAAATATCTATTTAAGAAGTCATTGAAAAATAATTAAAGAAGTACATCCACCAAACATAACAAATAAATACTCAATAACCAAAGTATTATAATTTATCTAAATTACTACTATTATCTTTACATCTCATGGTTTGTCTGCATATTCCAAAACTCATTGGCCGGCGCTATAATTTGTGACTTCTTCTGGTTAATCTGACTCTTGAATAAATGCATAGTGGTTATCATGTGAATATCGTGATCCTCAAGCTGCAATTTATTTATTATAAATTAGTACAAAAAAATAGGGATTAAATATTAGAGAGTTATTTTATAAATGCTCACCTTATTGTTACCATTTTGTTTAAACTCAAAAGTCATATCCATCCACTTCATTACCTAAGTTGCAGAGTTCCAGCTTGAACTACATTGATGTATATCTTCTGGCCTTTTAATTTTGTAGTCATGAAATTGTTTATTATACTCTTGAATGTCATTATTCTTGTAAAAGTTTGACATGATGACTTGCTCCAGTACGTTTATCTGATTTCAATTAACTAGTTAAATAATAAAAATAAAATATCAGCAAATAAGCTTATAAAATTTTTTTCTTGGCCTTACTAGTGTCTTGATAACACGTTCACGATAGTGAATTCTGTCATCATTAAAATGGGTGTCCAAGTGATAGATTGTGCGATCAACCGAGATTACCATTAGATACCAGTGGTCACCCTCTTGAATAGGAACATATATCTAGACCATAAAATTTTCTCGTGAGTTATGTTTGTTAATGAGGAAAAACTATATTCAACAAAGAATATCCAAAAAAAATCTTACAAATTCTAAATCAGCAGTAGGTTGCATAAATTTATAAATATAGTGTTCCATCTTCTGCTTTAAATTTTTCTTGCTGAATACATCCACCTAATTCATTAATGCATTCATATAACTGTTAGTACATGATAAAGCATGGTTCTATATCAACATTATATTTATAACTTATAATCAATAAAATTATCTTGTTAGGGGTTATATAATATACCATAAATCTCGGTGGAAGTTGCCATATTCTCTTAAAACTTACATCAGATTGTTCATCAGTGCATCTCAATGCCGCTAATTCAAGAATCTGAATCATAATCCAAATATATTACTAGATTGTGCAGACAATCAAATGTAAATTAATTAATAGATGATTTATGTACCTTATCAGTAATGGGTTTGTCAGGTATGAAATGATCAAAGTCTGATCTAGTTGCTTTGATTGTATTTGTTACTACAACTTCTTCACTGTATCAATTAAAAACCAAAACACATTAGATGGGTCCTCATTGATCGTCGACAACACAGAAAATATCAAATTAACTTACGATGGATCTAGCGAGGCTGAAAATGCATATGTACAGGCCTTTATCTGATCTTCCAAAAGATGCATGGTTGGAGTTGGCATAAATTTATACTTCATTGACTACAAAGTTTAACACAAAAGTATTAGCAATACACATTGCAGACTAGATGGTTAATTAGCACTACTCATAACAAACTAAATAATTAAAGATTGGTGCCTAAGAGTTAATTACGTTGGTAATGGAAAAGAAATAAACAGGTCTGCTATAGTCTTTTGTGGATTGGCTCAGTGCATAAGACACCTTGGATTTATTGAATGATTTGGGCTCAATCTTTGGCTTTCTAACTCTATCTGGGAGAGTAAATGGTAATTTTTTCTGTGTCCCCATAATAGTCTCACCCTAAGAAAAAAAATAGGTCAATAAACACTTATTATCATGTTAGAAATATACTAGTGAAAAATATGATGCATGAATTTTACTACACATGCATATATACCTTTGATATATTTTTCTTTTTCGTTGCGACTCTTATAGTTGGGGATACTGGTTTGTCCATATTGATTTTGATGTTGAACGCATCATCGTGAGTGAAAGACCTCTTGTCCATTTCAATAAGATCATCCTCATCATCTGATATAGCAGTATGAATATCAATATCTAAACTCTTAGCTTTCAATCTATTTGAGAATGGACGTGTCTTTTGTGAAGAAAGTTCGGTCGGAGTCTCGAAATCATTGTTCAGACTCAGTTATAATATCATTGTCTCAATGCGGCTTATAGATTCAAGGATTTTATCAATTTTTTCGTCTCGAGCCATGTTTACAACTCTCATTGACTGCAAATATTTTAGGTAAAATAATTTCATATAAATGTAAAAATACAAAAAGAGTGATGGTTGTTCTAATGAGATTGTTAATGGAATAAGACAAAGATTTCTCTAATCACAACTAATAGCAAAAAAATGTTTATAATATATAAAATGTATTGCATAATATAAATTACATTACTATTTGCCAAATTAAATTACCTACATGCTAAGGAAAACCTCTTCCACTTTACTAGACAATTCTACACTTTTATTTAGATCCTTGTATTGAATAACATCGTCATTGATAACTAGGTCATCTTGTAGAAAGAAAACATAAAAGATTAAATCACTCATAATATATTCTACTAAAAATTAAAAACCCATTACGTTTTACCTTAGCACTAGGAATTGTAGTTCCAATTTGATCACCAAAATCAAGTGTGATAAGATCACAGTCTGTAGCCAGTGACATATTCTGTATATTACATGCATCATTGGGAACTAAATCTTCGTTAGAAGGAATATCCATGATTATTATCAACTGAAGAATATTGTATGAGTAGATTTGGTTGAAAGGCAAATACTTAAAATAATTTGTCAAAGTATAAAAAATTAGTCGGAGTGAGCACATATATATACACCGAATAAAGATAATCAAATTTTAATTCTATCTTTTTTTAAATTTTTAAACTAAGTGAACAATTCTAAAAATTTTTATGTTATCTTATCTTTTGGTTAAAATCAAATACAAATTGAATTATATCTTGATTTCTATTTTACAATTTAACAAAGTAAATTTTATTAATTCATATGATTATATCTTATCTATAATTATTTTTAAGTAGATAAATACTCAAATAATAATAATAATAATAATAATAATAATAATAATAATAATAATAATAATAAGATTAGACGGATCACTAATAATTAAATAAAAATAGGAACAAACTAGTTGAATAGCACTATACGTGTTCAAGCACTTATCAATCAATTGAAATAATAATTGAGGATACTTCAATCGATTTCATTAACAAAACAATCGATTGAATAAGTAATTGTGGATACTTCAATCGATTGTACTAACAAAACAATTGATTGAATCAGTATTTGAGGATACTTCAATCGATTTCACTAACAAAACAATCGATTGAATGCATACAAACTCCTCATTGCAAGCATTCTTCAATCGATTGGTAAGCCATTCAATCGTGGATATCAATTGATTTCAGGAACAACTGAAACAATTTCAAGACCCTGAAACAGATTTTCTTCATTCTTTGACACATTTTCTTCATGGTCCAGCCCCTTGGGTTTGTGATGCCTAGAATAGTGTATAGAAGATCAATTTCTTCTCTTTGACGATTGATAGCTTCATTTTTCCTGTCTTGACGCTGCCTCATATAAGCAAATTGTCCCTCCATATATAATCTTATGCTTCGCAATTCATCCATTAAATCTCGCATTGTTGGCGAAGGAGGCGGTGGTGGTGGGGGTTCTTGGGATTGTGCTTGCACCTCAGGGTCTTGTGGTTGTCCTTGGATTTGAGGTTTTTGGGCATCCGGATCTCTTCTCATCTGTCTTAGAGTGCTGTCATCAATCTTGGCTACATTACTCAAGATGATACTTTTTTCTTCACTCAACTCAATTCCAAGCCAGGTAAAAATCTTGGTCCATTGGCAAGCATATCCTAAACCAACACTTGATTTTCCTTTCTTCATTTCAAGCATATGATGAACCATAAAATAAGGCCAGTTTATCTCCTTTCCAGTCACCATAGCCCAAAGCACTAGAATATCTTTGTTAAACAAGATTCCATGATTATGTTTTCTTAGAATCAACATGTATGAAAATAAATACATCAATATACGCTGCTCATTACCCAAACCACTGCAACTTATATTATCTCTAGCATCTATATGTGGATTCTCATACTGTAGATTTTGCAAACCAACCAATCTATTATATTCACCACATTCCTCATCTGCCGCAATACCTCTAGTAAATTTTACCCCATGATAAACTAAATTTCATTGTTCAACTAATTGTTCCAAAGTAACTCTATAATGCCGTGACCCTAAATCAAACTCAATCAGCGGCATTACTTTCTCACCCTCTTCATCAGTTTTAGAAACAATATAATTTAAAGCACTATAAACAGCCCTAACCAAGTGCGGATAATAATCATCCTTAGTTTGTACAAAATCAGTCAAGTGCTGTGTTTGCAAAGCATTCTAGACCAAATTATAATGTCTATCATGAATGAACTCAACTGTTATGTACCTGGGAGGAACAATTTCCCTTGACTTGAATTTCTCCACATAGTTGTTCAATGCCTTCGGAGATGGCAGCCACCTTGCCATGTAATGGGATGAAGCAACTAGTCTGGCGGATGCAGAACTTTCACCCTCAATCCTAGCTCTTTTGGCATTCTTAGTTCTAGCCATTTTGGGGATATTGATCCGATGGGTTTTGTAAGGATTTGGATGAGGATTAATAATATGTATGTAGTTTGGAGTGGATGTTGGTGAGATTAGAGAAGAAGAAGAAGAGAAAAATTTTCTAGATTTAGAGAGAGAAGAGAAGTGCAAAAAAGGTGTTGTTATGTTTTAAAATGGGGAGAGAGTCTAAATACGCATGGTTACCAGGTTTAATATATAGCACATTTCAAAATTCAATCGATTGGATTATATTACCAATCGATTGAATGAAGAAAAAAACTTATTTACATCACATCCCAATCGATTGAATTCTCATACTAATCGATTGAATTGGAATATACCATTAGTCATGTACAAACTTCAATCGATTGGGTAACACAACAATCGATTGAATTGTGAGACCTCAAGTTGCTTTGAAGCTTTCAATCGATTGAGTAACACAACCAATCGATTGAATTGGGCAAATTCATATTGCTTTGAAGACTTCAATCGATTGGGTAACACAACCAATCGATTGAATTATGAGACCTCATATTGCTTTGAAACCTTCAATCGATTGGGTAATATAAACAATCGATTGAATTATAAAAAGTCCACATTCTAGTCATTGTTCAATCGATTGGGTAATATGACCAATAGATTGATTTTTGCGAAAATCATACTGCCTTGCAATTTTCAATCGATTGTTTTGTAATAACCTAAAGTCAAATCCAATCGATTGAGTTATGAGAAACTTGAAATTTAATCGATTGATTCTCTATGAAATACGATTTCACAATGCTCGAGGGATGTAACAGATCAAAGATAAACTTTTAATCGATTAGGATTACCAAAAAGTTTTTACGATTAATCGAAGATCTAATTCGTTATTGTTTTTGTTTTTTATTGTTAATAAACATAATAGATGAATGATAAAATAATAATTTATAAAATAAAAATAGTTTTTATTATTAAATAAAATATACGGGGTTAATTTGTAACTAAAATTAGAAAAGAACTATTTAATAATTATTAAAAAACTTAAAAAACATGTTTTCTTATATGATCATTTAATGGTCCAAACATTTTGGGACCATCGAATCCGATGCCTAAAAAGTGTATTTGTGTTGTTTTGCAAAGAATCTAAATCAAACAAATCAATTTTAAGATCTCAAACATTATTTCTATATATCATCACAAACTATGGTATATATTTCCTTGAGGTTAATATACTTAGCTCCTCGTATCTCTTGGATTATTTTGGACAAATAGATGTAATATGTATAGGATTTCGTTGAGGTTCATATACTTGGATTATTTTGGACAAATAGCTGTAATATGTATAGGATTTCCTTGAGATTCATATACTTAGCTCCTTGTATTTCTTGGATTATTTTTGACAAATAGCCATAATCTATTGATTTTGTTCTTTCAAGGTAAGGAGATAAAATTTTTGGTGTAAATTAAATCACCAATGACAAGGTTTAATTAGTTGCTCAACTCCTCTTAATAGCATATATGATAGAGTACATGAGCCTGTTAAGTGTTTTGATGGCTACGTTCCAAGGCTCTGTTCAGTTAGCGTATACAAAAATATATATAATAAAGACATAAACACATAATGTATTAACATTTGTTGAAATAATAAATAAAGATTCTACTTTATTGTGTTGAGCTTTTATTTTAAAAATAAAAAATTAAAATAAAGACTAAATCCTTAAAATAATCTCTCATATTCACGATATTACTATTTTAATTTCTCATATTTAAAATTTATTATATTAGTCTTTTATATTTTCTTTTTTTTTGGTTCTTCTTCTTCTCTAATAAATTGACAAGTTTAACGCCTTCTTTGTTGAAAAGGAAGAACAATACATCATCAAATGAAAGGTATTATTATTACTCATTATTATAATATACATATCAAATGGAAGGTATTATTATTATTATTATTATATACATAAAGGTAATAGTGGAACCGATAAAGATAGATTTTTGTTATATCTGGTTTCATTCTATCCTTTCTCAACTTAGATACTTCCGGTTTTATCTTTATCGGCAAATTTTAAAATATTGTAATTTAATCTGTTCTATTTCTATAATAACTAGTGTATGAACCCGTGCTCAGCACCAAAAAATTTGTAAAAGTAAAAAAAATTTCATATGCTTGGATATTTTAAAAAAAAATACAAAATAATTATTATTTTAAGAAATTTATAAAATTATTATCAAAGTCAAAGTTTAACTTAAAAAAAGTGAGTAATAATTATTTTACATTTTTTAAAGTAAAATAATTATACACTGATACAGAATTTAAAATAAAATTAAAATATTTACATTAGAATCTTATTTTTTCAAAGACTTCTCTATAAACAAGATTGATGGTTGAATTTGCAGACATTCATACATGATTCATAAGTAAAACTTTTAAACCTCTCTTACACTTAACTCTTGAAAGTGCCACATATAGTTGGCCATGTGTAAAAACTGGTTTGGACAAGTACAATCCAACATGAGATAAAATTTGTCCCCGAGACTTATTAATTGTCATGGCAAATGATACTATTATGGAAAACTGTCTTCGTTGGAATCTAACTGGGACGGTTTCATCTGTTGGTACCATATTCATTCTTGGAATCAAAGCAATATAACCAACATTGTTACCCGTTAAAACTTCACATTCTATGACATGATTTCCAAGCTTCCTAACTTGTAGCTTTGTACCATTACAAAGACAACTGGATTGGTCAATATTCCTCAATAACATCACCGGAACACCAACCTTGAATATTAATTTATGTGGAGGCAAACCAGAATAATTTATGCTATTCAGTAATTCAAGACCATAGAGATCTAGTTGACTCTCCATATTCCCTTCATCCATACAAATCGAATTCAAACTAAGATATAATTTTCCCCTCCAAGAATGATAGCCATCAGATGGTTGTTCACCTCTTCAATGATGTCTAGCGTGGGAGCCAGTATAGTTCTTGTTTTGAAAAAATCCTTTGAGGACATGTTATCCAAAATATTTTAGATAAGAAAAATGAACCAACTCATCAAATGCCTGGTCCGAAGAAGGAATAACAATATCTCCTGGAAGACATATCTCAGATTCACCATCCATATTGTAACCTATTAGACCATCGCCAACTTTCAATAACCACTCACCAAATTGCTCTGTCTCATCTTAATCTGAAGCAGTCGTCCCTACAGAGAGTCTCATGTTTTTTGTTAGTTTGAGCACCTGACAAAACTTCCAAAGATAAGACGAATTCACGATTGAATGAACGATATCTTGTCTCGATCCTCGTGGAATGACAGGAAGAATTTGTCTAAAGTCTCCACCTAGTACAATCATTTTTCCTCCAAAGGGTAAATCTTTGTTATATGTTGGAGAAACCTCATGATATCACCTAAGCATTTATCAAGCGTTTTATAGCAGTATCTACTAACCATTGGAGCCTCATCCCAAATTATAAGTTTGTCTTTTAACAGCAACATTGCTTGAGGGGAACCAGGTTTGATGTTACATACAGAATCCTCAGTTATATTCAGCGGTATTTTGAACCTTGAGTGTGCCGTTCTTCCATTGGGAAGAAGTAAAGATGCAATACCACTCGAAGCAACTTTTAACACAATATCACCCCTTGAGTGAATCTCAGCAGACATTAAGTTCCAGATAAATGTTTTTCCAGTACCCCCATGACCATACACAAAGAAAAAACCCCCTTTATTACAATACACAACTGTAACAATTTTATCGAATGCATATTTCTGCTCAAGTGTTGCGATGGCTAACATGTCTAATGCATTTTTCTTTAAATCATCCCTATTAAATTTAGCTCTTCCCTGATAACCCTTTCAGTTAACAAAGAACTATCAACTTCAGTTGCTAAAGGCAAAGGAGGATAGTCTTTCAAGGTTTTACCATATGAATGTAAGATCTTGTTTATATCCATTAAGCAATACTACTTAATCTCATCATCTGACATGGTTAATTCTGCATATTATACGATACTATAAGAATTTAATCAAACTAAAAATGATCAATAATGAAGAACTTTTATAATTGCAATTAATAAAAACTCACCCCTCATGTTCATCACAGCTCTCTGTCAATACAAAATATCATCTGAGAGATCATGCTAACATCTATCCCATACATGTTCTGGTCTTGAGATATTGTTGGATGTTAATAGAATGACAAATAACCTCCTAACATATGATCTTGAGTCCCATGAGCTTGCTTCTTTAATTGCATATATGAATTCTCTTTCATCTTGCAAGGGCGAAGCATGCATCTCTATACATAGCATAAATTGTTCCTCCTACTGTTCTTATATTTCAAAAATTCATATATCCTCTTTGAGTATTCAAGAGAAGTCATCGCTAATATTCTTCGGTATTTACTGCAAAAAACTTGGTTAAAATCTCACTTTAAAGTTGTTAAATTGATTAAGCTACGTGATTTCAATTATTATGTAGCTACACATCCGCATAAGATTAATTTTTCTAAAAAATATAGAACAATTCTAAAATTGTATAATCTACATATTATAACTACTGAAAGTTATTTGAACATTTATTTTCTAGTGTAGATAAATCGAATAAAATAAACGTGGGGTACATGATGTTAAGATTTTAAATTTAAATCATCAAATAAATAAGATCAAAATTGAATATAAACTCGTCATTACCTACAGGTACATGAGTCAACCTTTCAATTGCGAAGCCTTACTTTTGAGGAAACCACTTTGAAGCATCGTCCTTCCAAACAAACTTGGTTGAAAACTCAACATAAGTCAGACTTTGAGTATAGCGATATGACATGTTCGCCGCCATCCATCCCAAAAACATGGACTTATGAGATATTGCTCCTTTGACGATATCATTCACATTAGAAGTTTCACCATAAACAACAGGTTGCTCATCCTCCAAATGGAATGGAAGTCTAATCACAAATGGTTCTTTCTTTTGGATTTCATATCCAAATAAACGCCAAACTGCCTCACATGTCGAAATGTACCTACAATCGTAGTAATTTTTAATTTCGTCAACAATTTGTGTGGCTTCTGATGGATCACCAGCATTGTATAGAGGAGCTGTTACACTGTCATTTCCCTTGTGTACATACTTAAACAGATATTTAATAGAACTTGTTTGGCATGTGTATTCCACATTTATGTGGCACCCGAACTTGAGCAACAATTCTGGATTATACAGAACAATGAACTTATTGTCTAGTACACATTCCCTTTTTTTCACTGTTCGACTGTTATCAGTACGCCTATATTTAGGAAATTCAACTTCATCAATGAGTGTTCGTTGTCTAAACTCTTTGGGATAGAACTTTAAACAGGATCCATTCTTCATGCAAGGTGAATTCTTGTTGTACGGACCACATGGACCAGGTACCATGTAATTTTGAACAGCTCCATGAAGATTTGGCCTTTGATTTTCATCAGGAATCTCAGCTATTATATGTTTTTCTATATCATCTCGTATTTGTGGCTTGAACTCGTTACTCATGAATAAAAGGATATGTGTGATGTGTGGAAAATGATCCAACACAAAACTCACCGGCAAGTGTACCGGGTCGCATCAAGTAATAATAACTCACGTGAGTGAGGTCGATCCCACAAGGATTGAAGGATTGAGCAATTTTAGTTTAGTGGTTGATTTAGTCAAGCGAACAAGAGTTGATTTGGGTGATTTGTAATTGACAGAAGGTAAGTTGCATGAATTGTAAAGGGAGAGGGATGAATTGCAGTAAATTAAAGAGAACAGAAAGTAAAAGTGCTAAATCTTAAAGAACAAGTAAAGTAAATGACAAAAACTTAAAGTGCAAGAAGTGTAAATTGCAGAAGCTTAGAGTGCAAGAAATGTAAATTGCTTGAATATTAAAGGGATCAGGGAACTGGGATTGCAGAAATTTAACAAGGAAAAGTAAATTGCAACAAGCAGGAAAGTAAAAAGTGAATTGAATTGAAACATATTTCAAACAGAAGAACAAATTGGCTTGAAGAAGCCTCAGCAATTAAACAGAAAGAAAATGCAAGATTTCAGGGGTCAAGAGACTAGAAATTCAAGTCTAGATCTCACTGCCTTCTTTGATCCAATTTCAAAAAACAATTGCAGAAAATTTAAAATCAAACAGCAGAAGAACTAAATTCAAATCTCAATTTCTCAAATAGTGCAGTAAATCAAAACAGAGAGAGATCTCAAGGTGAGATTGAGACAGAATTTTCTTAATTCTCAACACCGAAGACTCAAGCTAAGTGTGCAGAAAAAAAAATAAGAAAACCCAGAGGAAGAGAATTCAATTCTCCTTCCCAACTCTTCCCGAAAACTCTAAATCAACAATGAAAAAAATAAAATTGAGCTCTCCACTGAAATCCAGTAAAAAAATCTAAAAAGAAAAGCTCCCTAAACTTTAAATCCTAAGATATTTATACACTCTCTTCAAATGATCATGGAGCCTTGAATTTGGGTCTTGGCCTTGATAGAATTGGATTGAAGATGGCCTTAGTTGGTTGCTCTTGGACTTGAGAGAAAATCGTTTGCAATTTAGACTTTGGAGCCTTTAAGTTTGAGTCAAAGTTTGAGGCAAACTTTAACCCAAACGTTGGAGTGTTACAATTATGCAGAATGGTAATTATCTGTCACTCACGTTTGAGTTCAAGTTTGGGGTCAAACTTGAACTCAAACGTGCTCCTTCCAAGAATGCTTTGGTGCCAACGTTTGCCTCCAAGTTTGAGGCAAACTTGAGCGCAAACGTTGGCCTCCCCTGCTCCAAGTTTTTGTCCAAGCTTGAGGTTCCCCTGGTGTTTGTTGTTGAGCCAACGTTTGCCTTCAAGTTTGAGGCAAACTTGGGCGCAAACTTGGCCTCCCCTGGTGCTTGTTGTTGAGCCAACATTTGCCTCCAAGTTTGAGGCAAACTTGGGCGCAAACTTGGCCTCCCCCAAGGTGTGTTTTTGCTACCTTCTGCCATCCCTTTCTTCAACCTTCCTCCAAGCCTTTTGGTCACCTGTCATCAATCAACAAATGCATCAAAGCTATGCTAAAATCAGGAGACTTCTTATTATCCTTGATATATAGGCAATTATAGCACAAAATCTCATGAAAATGCATTAATTTACTCATGGTTGATTGAATCTAAATACATATGAATTTCTACCCAAATGGCTTACTTGTATCTCAAGAAAATGCATAAAACCTATTAAAAACAAAGGAAAAAGGCTAGTAAAACTAGGCTAAGATGACTTGTCATCAATGTGCATGCGGAAGTCCTCTCTTTTGAAACTCTATAGTGCAAACATCTGAAAATTAAAAAAGACAAATGAGCAAAACATTACAACATAAGATCTTAATAAGGGGTTGCATAAATACAGACTTACATCCCAAAATTTTGCCAAAGATTTTTCCCCCTTTTAGGTCATCAATCAAACCATCAAGCTTGATCTTGAAAATTCGACACAATATATCAGGACGGTCTTCTACCTTCAATCCAATGAGAGTCACTCCTATTCTTATCTCATCCCATTCAGGGTTACAGGTCATGGTGATAAAATAGCTAGGATATCCTGCATATCTGCAAATTACAAATGCATCTTTACAATTATTCATCATGTACCTAGGTCCACCGGTAAAAGTACTGGGAAGAATGATTCTTTTGCCAAGCCTTGCAGTATATACATCTCCGTTTATAAGACTTTCATGTAGACATTTGTATTTATCAATCCTCAACTGTGGTTGTTTACACCTAAAGAATTTTAACCTCTCTGATTCCACCATTGTGTAGGCATCTACTAGAAACTGTTGGAATAATCTCTTTGATTTTAGAATTAACGAAGATTTACCCATCCTTTTCTATAGTCAAAAAGCAAAGAATTGTCGCAAAGTGATTTTTTATTTTTTTTTTAGGCCTAGCGGAGATAGAATCTGAGGTTACAATACCCAAACGAAATCCATCCTCCCCATACAGAAACAACAATGGATATTACAAGGCTAAATAAGATGGGTGAAAAATATCAATCCGTTGGAACTTTCTAGTTTGACTCTTTATAATAATATCTCTATCTTTACTTAGTTGTTCAACATCGCCAACAATCAATACAGCCACTTCAGATGCAGATGGCAAGTTATATGTCCTGCCATGTGTAGTCTTTTTACCATAATAGTTCTTCCACACTTGCAAGCTGGAACCCACCAGTCACCATGGTCAATCACTTCTAAACCAGTAGCCAGGTCACAATAAATGCCACCCTACATGGACATAACAAATTAATCATAAAGATATAATTATTTGATATCCTAAAATAAGTGGATCCATTGTGTCTATCAAACCAATTACCTCTTTGGATAATTTCAATTGCTCTATCGATCTCTTATATTCGAGGATTAAGAAATCATCACCATCAAGATGGGTCACAGGACCAGCAGGGGGTATACCAGATTTTACCGGGCCTTGAGTGTCCCTCCACCTCGCTAAAATGGTAGAATCAGAACTTATCACTGATACATCATAAGAATCGCACTATCCAGTAGTTTCTATTTCGACCTTGAATAGAAACTCTTTATCAAGGAAAAACTCATTAAAATCAGTAAGATCTTTGCTTGCTTCCCCCTTTTCCTACACAAAAAAATTTATATTTTTATCATGTTAAATAAACAAACATCTCTGATTGACAATCATAACGTGATCAACAAAATGGTTTCAACAGCAGAAATTATATACATTCAACTCTTTCACCATCTTAGTATAGGTCCGTCTGAATAGAACTGCGGCCTCCTTATCGAACACAACAGAAGTTGTTGTAGCAGTACCATCAAAAACCAATAAATTCAACTTATACCTGGTTTTTTTTTATTCAAAAACATCAATTAACACTTGGCCTGTCACCCTTTAGTTATAATAAAATCATAAAAATTATATTCAACATAATTTAGATGCTCAAACAATTTTATTAGGCTTATTAGTTTTCTAGATTTTAGTCTATCAGAGGAGACTTTGGTATAAAATTATTGTAGGTATATGAATTTTTTCTGTGCACTCTAGCTCATTTTGCCATTTTTTTGTGGCTAGACAATATTTCCATCAATCAAAGCAATTTTTGTTTTTAATAAATTGTTCTCTTATTGTCTACTAATTATTGGTATTAAGCTAGATATTGCTAAGGAAAAATTATTAAAAAGGACCGTTAAGAAGATTTAATTATTAAAAAGGACCTTTAATATTAAAATTATTTAGAAAGACTAATTTTATAATATTTAACAAAAAAGATCAAATCTTTTTTGTGAAGAGACAAATATATCCTTAGATTATTTTCTCATTTATTTCTTTTTTTGTAAACATATTTTTTTCTAATTATCACTCATACTCAAATCCTTATTCTTTATCTATAACTCAAGAGACATTTATTGCTGTCAATCACAAAACGTAAGACCTGGGAGTACCTGAGAGTATACTAATGTCTTACTATTATCATATATAGAGTAGTCAACCAATTGAGGAGCAACACTATTACTTTGTGTATTTTTTTCTAGCATTACTAATCATAAAATAATTTTAAAGTATCTATATTAAAAACATAAAAAAAAATTAAGTAAAAGCATAAAGCCATATATAAAGCACCTATTGAAAAAATCGAGCAAACTATATATAAACTATTTAACAAATGCCCTAATTTTCAATCAATGTATATAAACTATTGCAATATTAGCAATTAGACCCATTACACACACATAATCAAATACCGATTTTAGACCCACTACACATACATAAACAAAATTAAACTTATTGCAATTATACTCAATACACATATATAATCAAATACCAAAATTAGATCCACTACACATATGTAAACAAAATTAGCTTAACATATATAAACAAAATTAGACCATTGCAGTTAGACCCACAGCACATACATAAAAAAATTACAGCATAAATTCATAATTTTACCAAGTGCAAATTCAGACATTCAGTCATTCACAATGAGAGAGAGAAGGAAAATGTACTTGCAAATAGAGAAAGACAAAGGAAGAAGATAGTAATGTGTTCAGAGGAAAGGATCTCCGGTGACGGACTCACAAAAAGCTGCGACAATGATGGCCAGGCTCACAGCGACGACAACCGAGCAATAGCGTTGCAGCAGCGAGAACTTACCTGTAGCGATGAAGAAGAAAAGAATTTGGTGCGGTGAAGTGTAAACACATAACTTGAATATGTGATATATATACATATATATATATATATATATATATATATATATATATATATATTGAGAGAGAGAGAGAGAGAGAGAGAGAGAAAGAGAGAGAGAGAGAGAGAGAGAGAGAGAGAGAGAGAGACTCACCTACAGACGATGGTGTGGCAGTGGACAAAGAAGAAGACAATGATGCTGTTAAAGGAAAGGGGCAATGGACCAACGATGATGGGCTCAAAGGAAACTGCGACAACGACAGGCTTAGCAGCGATGGCGACCGGAGCAAAGATGCGACCGGATGACGGTTAGTTTTCAAAGTGGAGATTCTAAGGTAGTGAATTTTTTAATGATGCTATGGAGAAGAAGAATAGAAGTATGGGTTTAGTTTTGTAGATTTGAGGCTGAGGAAGTTGACGGAGGAAAATCGTTAGTAAAGAATTTTCACAAAAATATAGCGTTGCAAGTATAGTTCTAAACCGACAACAATCCTCGGTCAACGTTTAAATTGTTTGTCACAAGTACAAACTCAATAAAAATAAACCGAAGTATTCAAACCTCGGGTCGTCTCTCAAAAAAATTGTACGGAAGTGTGTTTATTATTAGTTATGATTTTATCTTTTTGGGGTTTTTGGGTTTGATTAACAACGAAATATAAATTGCAAGAAAATAAACTAGCAACTAAGAAAAGTCCTAGCAAGGGTTGAGAATTGGAATTCTTATTCTCATCATCATCGTCAATTATGATGGTAATTGCCTTTTGCCCTCACTTAGTTAACCTCTAACAATGAAGGAAAGTCAAGTAAACAAAATCAACTTAACTTCACAAGTCCTAATCAAAGACTAGATTTAGTGAAGTTTAAGCCAACTAGCAACTTTCAATCACCAATCAACAAAAGACTTTTATAATTCAAGAGTCTCCGAATTACTCAATCCAAACTATGAACATAAAAATCTAATTTAAAATCCAACCAAGCATTTTATCAAACACTTGGAAGGCATAAAATAAAAACATAAAAAACTAACAATACATAGCAAAATCTAAGACTAACAATGGTAAGAGGAAACAATAAGAATAAATTAAAGAAAGTAATCATAAACATGAAAACATAAATTGCATTAATATGGATTAAAGGAAACAAAAAGAATTCATATACCAAATTGGCAACATAAAGAAATCAATAAGAGAAGTAGATAAACTAAAGTACTAGAACAAATAAAAGTAGAAGAAAACTAAATTAAAGCAAGGTAGAATTCTGAAGATAAGAAGAAACAAGACTGAAACCCTAAAACCTAGAGAGAGGAGAGAGCCTCTCTCTTTAGAAACCTATATCTAAACCTAAAGTGTGAATGAATGAAAAGTGAATGGTGAATCACGTCCCAGCTCCATCCCAGCCTCTAGTCTGCGCTCTCGGGTTTAAAACTGGCTAAAAATCAGCTCAGAATTCTCCCCCAGCGAATTTTGTTAATTACAGCATGTGACGCTCGTCATACGTATGCGTCAGCCATGCGTACGCGTCGCTGGGATTATGCACTGGCCACGCGTAGGCTTCAGCCACACGTGCGCATCATTTAGTTATGGCTTGGTCACGCATACGCGTCAGCCATGCGTGCGCGTGGATAGCAGCTCCTCAAAACTTCAATTTCGTGTGTTTCTTCCACTTTTGCATGCTTCCTTTTCATCCTCTAAGCCACTCCTGCCCTATAAACCCTGAAAACACTTAACACACGAATCACGACATCGAATGATAATAAAAGAGGATTAAAAATTAGCGATTTTAAGACTTAGAAAGCATGTTTTCAATCATAGCACAAAATTAGGAAGGAAACTTAAAAAACATGCCATTTACATGAATAAGTGTGAAAATAGTTGACAAAATCCACTCAATTCAGTACAAAATATACCAAAAAATAGTGGCTCATCATAAGTAAGGTGCAAACTCTAAAATATTTTTATATATTTTTTAAATACATTAATTTTTATATATCTATATTATATTATATATTTTATATTATATTATTATTATATAATATATATCTTGGAGTGAGTTCACCCCAAACCCAGCTCTGTCCTATCCTGCTCAAACACCCGCCCTTAAGAAAAATTGTTCTAACTAAATAGAAATGGATTCAAATACTGCTACCAAGCCTGTACATACATCTATTGCCTTAGTTTAGGTAGATTCGGCACTAATCATCCTATGAGTGTTTGAGCATGTCGCCTTTTTTTTTAATTTTTCCTCTTTTGCTGCTACAATATTGATAAACCCCATTTGTAGGATTTATCTTGTGCTTGATTTAGGAGATTTTATAACCTTTTACCCACATTTACTCAATGAAATAGCATGGTTTTATAACTTCTCCTTTAATTGTTCTTAAGAGTGAAAACATGCTTTTTAGGACTTAAAATAGCTAAATCTAATTCTCCTTGATTCCATTAGATGCCTTGATATGTTTGCTAAGTGATTTCAGATTTAGGAGGCAAGGATTGGACCAAGAGAATGAAGGAAAAGCATGTAGAAATGGAGAACTCATGAAGAAATAAAGGAAACACGAAGCTGTCAAGCCGACCTCTTCGCACTTAATCGACCATAACTTGAGCTACAGAGGTCCAATTGATGCGGTTTCAACTGGGTTAGAAATCTAACATCCGGGGTTTCGAAACGATATAAGATTTGTCATAGTTGCTACACGTATGATGATGCGTACGCGCACTGTACGCGCACGCGTCATTGCTGCCATATGATCCACTTAAAGCAATATGTGGCCAGCGAATTCTAAAGCCTTGTGGGCCCAATCCAATTCATTTCTGATGCTATTTAAGCCAAGGATTGAAGGGGGAATGAACATACTTCTCATACTTTAGAAGTTAGTTACCATTAGTTTAGTTTAGCTTAGTTTAGTAGTTAGAGTTAGTTTCTAGAGAGAGAAGCTCTCACTTCTCTCTAGGATTAGGATTAGGATTAGGTTTAATTCTTAGATCTAGATTTTAATTCATCTTCTTCTACTTCTATCTTCTCAATTCCTTGTAGTTACATTCATGCTTCTTCCATTCTCTTGTTGTAATCTCTTTTATGTTGTTCTTGTGTTTTGTTGTAGACCCACTTTTGTTTCTTCTACTCTCTTTCAATTCAATCAAGGTAATTCATAATAAAGGTATTTCTTTTAATTGTTGTTGTTAATTCCTTTCAATAATTGTTGTTAGATTTCTTCTTGTTGTCAATTTACTATGCTTTTCTTTTGTGCCTTCCAAGTGTTTGATGAAATGCTTGGTTGGATTTTAGTGTGGGTTTTGTTCCTCTTGGCCTAAGTAGAGTAATTAGTGACTCTTGAGTTATCTAATTCTTTTGTTGATTGATAATTAGAAGTTGCTAATTGATTTGAATGCCTCTAAAGCTAGTCTTTCCTTTAGGAGTTGATTAGGACTTGAGGAATCAAATTGATTTATCCACTTCACTTTCCTCCATGGTTAGAGGTTGACTAGGTGGGAGCAATGGACAATTTGTGATCACAATTGAGGAGGATAACTAGGATAGGACTTCTAGTTATCATATCTTGCCAAGAGCTTTGTTAGTTGTTAGTTTATTTTCTTTGCCATTTATATTTCTTGTCTAAAATCTCAAAAACCCCAAAATTACTCACAACCAATAACAAGACACTTTATTGTAATTCCTAGGGAGAACGACCCGAGGTTTCAATACTTCGGTTTATAAATTTAGGGGTTTGTTTTAGTGACAAACAACTTTTTGTATGAAAAGATTATTGTTTGGTTTAGAAACTATACTTGCAACGAGAATTCATTTGTGAAATTCTAAACCATCAAAAATCCAATCATCAAAATGGCACCGTTGCTGGGGAATTGCAATGGTGTTATGTTATTGGTTGTTGTACATATGTGAATAGTGTGAATATCTTGCTTTTTGCTTTATTTGCTAGTTGTAGAATTTTGTTTCTTTTGATTTCTATTAGCTTTTGAATTTTATTTTCTCTTTTCATTATGAATTCTCACTTTGGCTATGAGTGTAGTTACAACTATGTTGTAGGCAATGGGAACTTTGATGAGAATGTGTATCAAGAATGGGATAATCAAAGGTGGAAAGAGCCATATGCTTATGATCAATCCTCATGGCAACAACCCCCACTAATGCACTATGAAGAAGAGCTATTCTATGATGCATACCAATCAAATGGCTATGGTGAATCTCCTTGTGATTTTCAAAAACCACCACCATATGCCTATGAGTCATATCCTCAACATGAACCTCAACCGCACTCATAAGCCTATTTTCAACAAACACCTCCATATGACCATGATCCTTACCCACCATACCAACCTCCTTTTGAACCATATGAGCCATACATGGAACCACAATTCCAAGATTACTACTCCCAAGAACCACCTCAATACACACCACCACCTTACCAAGAAGAATCACCCTCCTATAATGAACCTTTTCTCCAAGACAATGAACCCTCTTATCCACCCCAATCCTCAATGGATAAAATCCTTAGCCTTATACTTCAAGGGCAAGGAGAAATGCAAAGGGAGACACTAGAATTTATGGCTACCTTGGCCAAATTAGTAAGCATTTTAGCCTCCCAATGCTTGAGCACTCAAAGCACTCCCATGGTCACATGTAGAGAATCAATTAAAGAGCATAGCATGAAAGAGAGATTGGGAACTCCAGTGGAAAATGAGGAATGCCACTTTGTATTAGAACAATTGGAGAAGCCTATGATTATTGAAGAAAAGAAAGAAGTGGTTGAAGACTTAGGAGATGCGGAACTTCCATGGAAAGCTAAAATCAAAGAAAATCCCTCCAAGAAGAGTAAATTTGATGTTGAGGAGGAATGTGCACAACCTCCGAGGCATATTCTATATGAAGACTTGGATGGAATAGAGAAAGAATTGAGTTCCCTTGGTGATGAAGATCAAGCATCAAGTCTTAGTGGTGAAGAATCCTTTGAGTATGAAGAACCTTCTCCGGTTGGATTTGAAAGCGTTGAGAAATTAAATTTTTCTCACCCTCCCTATTATGATTTGAGTAAGAGAAAAGGTTTAGATAAAATTGTTGAACAAAGGATTGAGATTAAGAGATCTTGTGAAGAGGTGGAAGTCCCTAGAAATAGAAGAACGAGGGTTGGTTATGCTTTGTCAAGATCTTTGGAAGCATCTTTGCCTAGGTTGCCATCTACACCTCCATTTGAGTGGGTGAAATTCATTTCTATTCGCTTTATTATCCCACTTGAATATGGTTTGCTTGAAACGGATGGCCAACTTAGGAAAGTTTGTGGGATGAAGCGTAAGTGGAAAAGGTTTTGTGGTGGGCGTTGTAAATCAAGGCTCATTATGGTTGATGCATCAAACATGAGATATAAAGGTTGGAGTAGCGCTCAAATAGATGGGTCTAGGAGGATTGTTGGCCACTATATAGAGAATTCACCTTACTCACCACCCGGTTGGACTAATAATGATGATCAACCTCAAGACGGGTGTGAAAACAAAGTGTGGGATCTCGGATTAGGAAAAGAGGATCAACTTTGGGAGCCCCAAGCTTATGAAGAACTCCATCAAAACTTGGCTCAATCCATGAAGAATCTTGGGGCACAATGGAGAACCAAGCATTGGTGGGAGTTCCAAGATGAATTCAAGCACAAGCCACCTTGATGAGGAGCTCCCCATAAGTCCAACTTAAGGACAATAAACAAAAGTGCTAGGTGGGAGACACCCCACCATGGTAAAATCCTTTCATTTTCTCTTTTGTACATATTGGTAGAACTAGTTTAATTTCATGTTCAGATTAGTTGGTTGAGTTTAATTAGTATTTTATCATGTTAAATAAGGTTTTAGGGTGTTTTGGTAGTTGCTTGGAGGTTTAGAATGCTTGGATTGATGCAAAAACATAGAGAAAAATTTTGAAAAAAAAAACATAGCACCATCCATGCGTACGCGCACTTCACGCGTACGCGTGCATCAAGCATTTTCGACCATCCACGCGCGCGCACCATGCGTGCATACGCGTGGATTGAGAAGTTCCACATTCCCTATATTTTCCAGAGAGTTATGCCTACGCCACGCCAACGTTGTGCCTTTGGCACAACCCCACTCACGTGCACGCGCACATGACGTGTACGCACAACTCTCGAAATAAGCCATCGACGCGCGCGCGCCATGCGTGCGTACGCGCGGATGCCCTTCCTTCACTACATTTTTTTCTTCTCCTTTTTCCATTTCTTTCCTTCTCCTTTCTTCTTCCCTTCTTCTACCCCCCGTCTAACACTCCCAAACACCACTGTTAACCATTTATTTTGTTTGTTATTAGTTAATTAGTTAGTTAGTTAGTTGATTAGTTAGTTAGTTTTAGTCTAGTTTTCATTCTATTTTCTCTTTTTCATTATAAGTGTTGGATTGATATCCTTGTTTACCATTAATTGCTGCTAAGTATTAAAAAAGGATGTTTTCTTAACATCATTATATTTACAATCTTTGTTGGATTATATGATTGAGGTTATATTTTGCTACTTGGTTTTGAGTTTTTCGTGCTTACCTTTTGAAAAATACCAAGTGATGAGAATTGCCTTCGAGCTTGTGACTCTTTTGAATTGCATGCTGTAGCTAGCCACCATGTGATTTGAGCCTTATTCTGTGATTAGGCAACCTCTTGATGGATGATGTTATGCATTTACCTTAATGCATTGTGTTCATGACTATATGCATCCATATGTTTTTAGCTTGAATGCTTTCATGCTTCTTTAATGCTTGTTTTACCTTACAAGTTTACTTAAAGCATCTCAAGCACACTAGGATAAGTGAAGTGCATGCTTCTTTTGTGACATCGCCCTTTTTTTGCTAATGTGTGTTCTAAACTGCACATTTAGAATTCACACACTTATTTGTCATTAATGTCACACTAATCAACCACTCAATTCTAGTGATTTACCTCACTCCAACAATGTATGCTTCCTTGCTTTTGTATCTTCTCATCTTATGGTGTTATATTTTTGTTTTTCATAATGAACGCACCATAAGAAAACATGGAAGCAAGACTAAGAACACGCAGCAATCCGAAGATTCGTCGTACCCCCTTGCTCATCCTTCAATGCACCGAGGACGGTGCAAACTTTTAAGTGTGGGGAGGTCGTCCGACCGATCGGCGATTTTGGGTGACAAATTTCTAATCCCAACACTTTTGCATTTCATTCTAGGATTTCATTGTTTTTACTTGCATTTTCTTATTTTTGCATATGTATACACAATAAGCTTAGTCAAAATAATGAAATTTTTCAAGATTTCTATCTATAGGGCACACCAATTGATTTGAGTGAAAACTTTTCATAGAACTTGCTTGAATTATACATATTGTGGATCATGTTTTGAGCTAAGAACACAAGCAAGTGAGATTTGAGCCTAATAGTGTGGTTACATCTTATAACCACTTATTTTCCTTCTTGTGTGCATTATTCTCTTCCTATGATTGTGATCTTTGAATTGTTTAATTCTCTATTTCCATTATTTTGTGTATTCATGCATTTATATGATTGAGGCCACCATTTCATTAGCTCACTTACCCAAATAGCCTTACCTTTCATCTTCCATTGTTAGCCAATTTGAGCCTACGCTTAACCCACTTGTTCTTATTTTAGCACATTACAAGCCTTAAAGTGAAAAACAATAATTGTCCTTATTTGGATCTTTGATTAGCTTAGGCTAGTGTGTGAGTATCATTCAAGTGTGGGAACCTTGGGACATTGGGTGAATAAAAGGGTAGTTTTGTATTGTTATTGAAAATATTGGGAATTGGGTACATACTCATGTATTGATCAAATGTAAAACCTTATGCATTGATGCTCTTGTATATAAAAAGAATGAGAAAAAGAAAAGAAAAAGAAAAAAATAATATGGAAAAGAAAAAAATATAGAAAAAGAAAGAAAAAAAAAGAAATAAAAGAAAGAAATAAAAAGGGGACAAAATGCCCCAAAGCAAAGTATAGCTCAAAAATCAATGCATAAGTGTTGTGAATTGAAAAGAAAATGCATGAGTATGTGAAAAAGTGAAAAATGGGTAGTTAGGTTAGAACTTAATTGTATAGGATGTCATAGGTTAGGTGGGAAGTTTAAGCTTATCAAAGATTCAAATTCCAAGCTCACTTAACCATATATGCATCCTACCTTGACCCTAACCCCATTACAACCTAAAGAAAAGACCTCATGATATATGTATGCATGCATGAAACATATGTTGATTGTTAGAAGAAAAACAAATCTTGGAAAGCATAATTGGGAGAGAATTGAGAGAATCAACCCCAAACACTTGAGCGAATAGAGTGCAAACACTACCGGTGAGGGTTCGATTGCTCAATTACATGTTTCCACCCATAATTGTCAATTTTCATGCAAGTTTGTAAAAATATTTAATAGCTCAATTCAATTGTGGTTTGGCATAGTTGTCAATACCTTTTGCCCTTGTGCTTATATATGCTTCTTGATTATTTTGACCGAGCAATTGCATTCATATAGATAGATGCATATAGTTTAGGTTGCATTTAGATTAGTTCACATTGAATAAATGTTGATACCATTTGCTTTCTCTTGGTTTAAGCATGAGGACATGCTTGGTTTTAAGTGTGGGGAGGTTGATAAACCCCATTTGTAGGGTTTATCTTGTGCTTGATTTAGGAGATTTTATAACCTTTTACCCACATTTACTCAATGAAATAGCATGGTTTTATAACTTCTCCTTTAATTGTTCTTAAGAGTGAAAACATGCTTTTTAGGACTTAAAATAGCTAAATCTAATTCTCCTTGATTCCATTAGATGCCTTGATATGTTTGCTAAGTGATTTCAGATTTAGGAGGCAAGGATTGGACCAAGAGAATGAAGGAAAAGCATGTAGAAATGGAGAACTTATGAAGAAATAAAGGAAACGCAAAGCTGTCAAGCCGACCTCTTCGCACTTAATCGACCATAACATGAGCTACAGAGGTTCAAATGATGCGGTTCCAGTTGGGTTGGAAAGCTAACGTCTGGGGCTTCAAAATGATATAAGATTTGCCATAGTTGCTACACGTATGATGATGCGTATGTGCACTGTACGCGCACGCGTCGTTGCTGCCATATGATCCACTTAAAGCAATACGTGGCCAGCGAATTCTAAAGCCTTGTGGGCCCAATCCAACTCATTTCTGATGCTATTTAAGCCAAGGATTGAAGGGAGAATGAACATACTTCTCATACTTTAGAAGTTAGTTACCATTAGTTTAGTTTAGCTTAGTTTAGTAGTTAGAGTTAGTTTCTAGAGAGAGAATGATGAGCGGATAATTTATACGCTTTTTGGCATTGTTTTTAGGTAGTTTTTAGTAAGTTCAAGCTACTTTTAGGGATGTTTTCATTAGTTTTTATGTTAAATTCACATTTCTGGACTTTACTATGAGTTTGTGTGTTTTTCTGTGATTTCAGGTAATTTTTGGCTGAAATTGAGGGATTTGAGCAAAACTCTGAAAAAGGCTGACAAAAGGACTGCTGATGCTGTTGGAATCTGACCTCCCTGCACTCGAAATGGATTTTCTGGAGCTACAGAACTCCAAATGGCGCGCTCTCAACGGCGTTGGAAAGTAGACATCCAGGGATTTCCAGCAATATATAATAGTCCATACTTTATTTGGAAATTGACGACGTAACTTGGCGTTGAATGCCAAGTTCATGCTGCTGTCTGGAGTTAAACGCCAGAAACACGTCATGATCTGGAGTTGAACGCCCAAAACACGTTATAACTTGGAGTTCAACTCCAAGAGAAGCCTCAGCTCGTGGATAGATCAAGCTCAGCCCAAGCATACACCAAGTGGGCCCCGGAAGTGGATTTATGCATCAATTACTTACTCATGTAAACCCTAGTAGCTAGTCTAGTATAAATAGGATAATTTACTATTGTATTAGACATCTTTTGACAGTTTAATCTTTTGACTGTTTAGTCTTTGATCATTCGGTCTTTTGACCATTCAGGGGGCTGGCCATTCGGCCATGCCTGAACCTTTCACTTATGTATTTTCAATGGTGGAGTTTCTGCACACCATAGATTAAGGGTGTGGAGCTCTGCTGTACCTCAAGTTTCAATACAATTATCATTACTTTCTATTCAATTCTCTTTTATTCTTATTCCAAGATATACGTTGCACAACACTTTGATGAATGTGATGATCCGTGACACTCATCATCATTCTCACCTATGAACGTGCGTGACTGACAACCACTTCCGTTCTACCTTAGGCCGGGCGCATATCTCTTAGATTCCCCAACAGAATCTTCGTGGTATAAGCTAGATAGATGGCGGCATTCATGGGGATCCGGAAAGTCTAACCTTGTCTGTGGTATTCCGAGTAGGATCCCGGGAATCCGGAAAGTCTAACCTTGTCTGTGGTATTCCGAGTAGGATTCCGGTATTGAATGACTGTGACGAGCTTCAAACTCCTGAAGGCTGGGCTGATGACAAACGCAAAAGAATCAATGGATTCTACTCCAACCTGATTGAGAACCGACAGATGATTAGCCGTGCCGTGACAGAGCATTTGGACCATTTTCACTGAGAGGATGGGATGTAGCTATCAACAAGGGTGATGCCTCCAGACGATTAGCCGTGCAGTGATAACGCATAGGACCATTTTCCCGAGAGGATTAAAAGTAGCCATTGATGATGGTGATGCCCTACATACAGCTTGCCATGGAAAGGGCTAAGAAGGATTGGATGAAAGCAATAAGAAAGTAGAGATTCGAAAGGATTCTAGCATCTCCACACGCCTATCTGAAATTCTCACTATTGATTTACATAAGTATTTCTATCTCTTTTTATTTTCTATTTATTATTAATTTGCGAAACCCATAACCATTTAATCTGCCTAACTGAGATTTACAAGGTGACCATAGCTTGCTTCATACCAACAATCTCTGTGGGATCGACCCTTACTCACGTAAGGTATTACTTGGATGACCCAGTACACTTGCTGGTTAAGTTGAATGAAGTTGTGATCATAAATTCCAATAGAGCCAATTTTTAAATCTCATGCAAATACAAAGAGGATCACAATTTCGTCCACCAGAGAAGCTCTCACTTCTCTCTAGGATTAGGATTAGGATTAGGTTTAGTTCTTAGATCTAGATTTTAACTCATCTTCTTCTACTTCTATCTTCTTAATTCCTTGTAGTTACATTCATGCTTCTTCCATTCTCTTGTTGTAATCTCTTTTATGTTGTTCTTGTATTTTGTTGTAGATCTACTTTTGTTTCTTCTACTCTCTTTCAATTCAATCAAGGTAATTCATAATAAAGGTATTTCTTTTAATTGTTGTTGTTAATTCCTTTCAATAATTGTTGTTAGATTTCTTCTTGTTGTCAATTTACTATGCTTTTCTTTTGTGCCTTCCAAGTGTTTGATGAAATGCTTGGTTGGATTTTAGTGTGGATTTTGTTCCTCTTGGCCTAAGTAGAGTAATTAGTGACTCTTGAGTTATCTAATTCCTTTGTTGATTGATAATTAGAAGTTGCTAATTGATTTGAATGCCTCTAAAGCTAGTCTTTCCTTTAGGAGTTGATTAGGACTTGAGGAATCAAATTGATTTATCCACTTGACTTTCTTCCATGGTTAAATGTTGACTAGGTGGGAGCAATGGACAATTTGTGATCACAATTGAGGAGGATAACTAGGATAGGACTTCTAGTTCTCATATCTTGCCAAGAGCTTTGTTAGTTGTTAGTTTATTTTCTTTGCCATTTATATTTCTTGTCTAAAATCTCAAAAACCCCAAAATAACTCACAACCAATAACAAGACACTTTATTGTAATTCCTAGGGAGAACGACCCGAGGTTTCAATACTTCGGTTTATAAATTTAGGGGTTTGTTTTAGTGACAAACAACTTTTTGTATGAAAAGATTATTGTTTGGTTTAGAAACTATACTTGCAACGAGAATTCATTTGTGAAATTCTAAACCATCAAAAATCCAATCATCACATATATATTGTGTTTTTATTTACAAGAGTTACATGATAGAGTTGATAAGGCCATTGATTTGGATTCAGATAGATTTGATGACATTATTTGTATCCTAAGTCATTATCATCGTCTCTGACAGTATATAGGAGTATACAAAAGTACGCAGACAACAAGCATGGCTTCTTCAATATCGTCGGCGCTAATGACAACTATTATCATCGTCTCCAGAAATACACAGGTACACAAGAATAGGCCATATTTAACAAGAATTTTTTCTATTATAAATTAAAAAAAGCACTATTTTCCATAAAAAATCACTATACTATTTTCCAAAAAAAATACAACTTATTTCTATGTACTCTTCTGTATTTCTATGTATTCTGGAGACAATGATAATGGTTACGATTATTAAATTTCTAACTTTTATTTTCACCCAATCTAATATTTATGAAGAAACATAGTGAAGTTCGCCGGAAAATAAGGCGAACTCTATAAAAATATAGAAGTTCGCCGAGGGTGCAGCAAATTTGCCCTAAAACAAACAAAAAAAACTTATCTAAAAGATTAAAATTAAAATAATGTGTTTCTAAAAATATTTTTTTAATTTATTTCAGAAAAAAATTTCTACATATGCATGATCCTGTATGCATCTTATTTTGTTATTACTATTTACTGCTATAACAATATATCTTTTGGTTAGTTAGGATTTTTGAGATTGTCCATTTGATGGTTAGTATTATTGAATAGAGAAATATTGTGTATTCTAGGGGTGTACATAGGTCGGGTGAAACTGGATTTGTCTTAATTTAGATTCGGCCCTAAATATATATATATCGGGTCTATTTTTTAGACTCTAACTCAGCTTTAGACCCGATGAAACCTAAATATTTTCAGGCTACAATTATACTGGATCTAAACCGGATAAAAACTAGGCTTTTAAATATTTAACAATAATTTATAAAGAAATTTATTTATGATGCACTTATCTATAAAGAAGAAATTTGTTACCGAGAAGTTAATATCCATATTTGAACTTAAATTTGTTCATAAATTCTAATTTGATGCTTCTTTGATTTATTTTCTAATTCAACAAGTGTGATTAAAAATAAAATAATAAGCTTATAATTAATATAACATAATATTAGAATTAATTTAAAACATATATACATTTTTTAGTTCCCTTAGGGTGCACATGAGACGGGTGAAGTCGGGTTCACCTTGACTCGGACCTGCCCCTAAATAATGACCAGATCTATTTTTGAGACCTAGACCCCGCCCTAAACCCAGTGGAATCACACCAAATTAGTCCCTAAAATATTCGGGTTTGGGCCGAGTTTTCGGACTGGTCGGACCATATACACCCCTAGTGTACTCATGTATTAAATTGATGCATTGAATACAAATAATAAATTTGTTTGTATGCGCAAGGTTGGTTAAGATAACAAAGAAGTATGACGGTTACCTTTCATTCAACAAGTGTTGAATTAATCATTTTTCAAGATTGTTATACCGAATAAGCTTGTAAAAGAGTGTGAGATAATACTCAGCGTTGTCCCCCTTTTCTGTCCACCTCTCATATGAAGGTCCTTCTTCATCTACAGGACTGTCCTTTTCAACCAATGAGAACTATGATCATGATAGTAATAATGAATAATGAGAACAAGAAGAAGAATGCAATACAGGTCACTGATGGGGATAAATTAGAGTTATAAAGGGAAGAGACCAATTTGGATCATAAAATAAATCTTGACATCTTAGCTAGTCGTAGTAGTATCTAGCATAACAACTCAGAGATAACTTAGTACTCTATTCGCCAATTCAGCTCTCTAAATAGGCGAGGAACCAAAATGATGTCCGAAGTTGGATCAAGGGGATCAGTATAGTGAATTTTGGATTTAATGGACTAAAATGGTGAATATCGAGAATTTGAGAGACTACTAGAAAAATTTATAGTCAATAAATAAGTCACAAAAATTCTTTTGAACTCTATCATATTCTTAACATTTTTTTATTTTTTAAAATTATAAATCATCCACCTTTAATACCATCATCTCCAACTACACCGCCACTTTCATCACAACCAACCACAAATTAACAATTTATTTTTTAAAATAAACAAAAACAAAGATGATAAATTCAATGAAAAAGGACAAATAGATCCCTGATCTTTTAAGTTTCTGACAAATATATTCCTAACAAAATTTAAATACAAAGAGATCCCTGACTTTAACTAACGGAGGACAATTGAATCCTTCCATCCATTTACCTCTCATACACCAAACGGAACTTGTTGACTTAGTTGAAACGGTGTACAAGTATCCGTTACGGTGCCACGCTGAAAGAGGGATAAAATTTGAAGGACAAATAGGTCCATGTTGATGAAAACGACGTCATTTTCAATGTTAGCTGATTCTGATTGAAAACCCTTTGGCAAGAGAGAAATTACCAAACACTGCCCTAGCCCCTTCATCAAGTCAGAGCTTTCTTCCCTCCCAAATGAAACTGAAGCGTCATTTAATAAGGTGAAGTAGGAGAAACGAAATTTGTATGCTGAAGCAGGTCAGTCATCAATCAAGGTTAGCAAATCCACAATGTTGATGATTTTTTCGCGTTATGGTTCCATTTAGTGTAGGGTGTGATGCATGAAAATGCATTCTGCCATGGTTGCTTTACGTTTCAGTTTTGTTGAGAAAAGTTATTGTGTCTTTATTTTAAAGATTTTTAGGATTCTGAGCATTGTGAGTTAATTTTGTTTTTGTTAAACAATTACAAATGACTGATAGATATGTGATTCCTGTTTTTCACCATGGAGGAAAGTTTGTGAGGAATGATAATAAAAAACTTGTTTATTTTAATAAAAAAGTAGAAAAATTCTCGGAAATAGACATAGATTTTATCAACTTTGGTGATTTGGTGAAGTTGTATGATGGTTTAGGATATCCTGACTACAAGGCAACATAATGGTATGATAGTACGGTAAGTGATATTGAATCTGGGCTTCATCATTTAACAGGGGATAGTGAGATTCATGAATTGTGTGACAATTTGATTAGGAATGAAGAAAAGATGAGTTCTATGTTTACTTTAATCATCTTATTAATGAACCTGAGTACGTAGAGGAAGATAGAGTTGGGAATGCAGGAACTAGAATTGGAAATGTTAACTGTATAGAGTTAGATGACATTTGTGATAAACTGATGACATCGTCCTCTGATGAAGACTATGAAAGCACGGAGGATGAAACTTACAAACCTCCACCTCCAGGGTATGATGATGAGAGCAGTCGAAGAAGAGAAGCGTGCCAAAAAGAAGAGACATATGGCTTCTAAGGAAAAATAAAGTAGCTGTTGCAAAGAGAAAAGTGGAAGCAAACAAGAAGGATCTACAAAAGAGGAAGGCTGAATCTAAGAAGAATAGACCCAATGTATAACCAAAAGTTGGGCCCAATGTAGAACAAAGAGCTGGGCCTTCTCTGCCAACTGGTGGGACTAATAATGGGCCTACTGTACACTCAAGCTCCTTTGATTCAGAGTATGATTTGTAGATCCTTGTTTCCTCTGAGGAAGAAGTTAAGAAGCATCATTGGCCCGAGTTCAATGATGAATATGGATTTGGGAAAAGCTATTTTGAAGTGGGCACCAAGTTTGCAACTCTTGATGGTTTTAAAGAAGTGGTGAAGAACTTGTTTATATCTGAGGGCAGGGAGCTTCAGTGGATTAAAAGCGATAAAGAAAAAGTTCAGGTGGGCTGAAAAGGAGAAGAATTTCCATGGGTTGTACATGTATCCTTCAACAACTCTCTTAAGTGCTTCCAAGTTAAAACTCATAGATCTAAGAATACATGTACTAGAGACATGGGCAGTAACATAGGCAGTAATGCTGCTGACTAGCACTGGCTGAGTAAGAAAATTGAAAAAAAGGCTAACTATCCATCCTCAAATGACTAGAAAGGAGATTTTCTAAAAGATGAGTTTGGCATACATCCCCATGATAAGATGGCTTACAGGACACTAAAATTGGCAAGAGATAGAATTGTTGAAAGCGAGAGTGAGTAATATGCAAAGGTGAGGGATTATCTATTCGAAATCCTACGAAACAATCCTAGATCTACTGCACTCCTAGAGGTGATACCAATTTTACAGTCTCCACTAGTGTTTGATAAGATATATATATATGCATGGATGCATGCAAAAAAGGCTTCAAGAGTGGTTGTCAACCACTAATAAGTTTGGATGGGTGCTTTCTAAAAAGATACTTTGGTGGACAATTATTTTCAGTTATGGCACAAGATGCCAATAATCATTTCTATACCATTGCATATGCTATTGTTGGATCAGAAACAAAGGATTCGTGAAATTGGTTTTTGACGCTCTTAAAGGGAGATCTGGGAAATGCAAGTGTGCACGGATGGAATTTTATGTCAGATCAACAGAAGGTTAGTAATTTGGTTGTTATGCCTATATTCTACAATCCCATTATTATATTGGAATTTAGTAATATGTTTAAACTTGTGGTTCTAAAAGTGGCTTCAATTTTTTTTCTTGATTGTTCATGCAATTTACTTAATTTGTTTAAGTTTGTGGTTCTGAATTTTGGTTCAGTTTTTTTCTGTTATTGATCCACATCTATATAGTGAAATAATTTAATTAACTATACCGATTTTGAATATTTTTTCATGGCTTTTTATTAGATCATCTTTTCTATGACTAATCATGGATGTAGAGAAATAATATAAAAAGAGAATAGTATTAATGTACAAATACTAAGAAAGGCTATCAATGTATGAATACTACTAGTACTTCCAGTACTCCCTATTTATTTGAGTCAAAAAGCCAAATCCCTATTTCTCAAAGAATGAACAATAATAACTTTACATTATAAAACAAGAGTACATAACAATTCTCAAAGGCTATTAAGAGAGTTATTATAGATATGACATAGCTACAAACTTATATATATAGATATGTACATCAATCATCATTAGAATATTTCTTTCTTTTAGATATAAGCGGTTTCTTAATTAATTACTAAATTAAATTTACTAGATATATAAAAATACTTAATTATTTATGGCTAACAGTTGTGGATCTGTTATTATTCACATACTTGCCTTGTTCAACGAAAAAGACTTGGCCGAATGATTAAGTCAGCAATAGATGGAACGCAGAGTGGACAGGTGACAGCGAGAGAAAGCGGTTTGAGGTGAGCCGTAAGATATCAAAAGTTGATGTCGATTTGATTAAGCATACTTGTTCATGCAATATGTGACAACTAACATGTTGACTTAGCTTCACTTTGCCTAGTAATTTGTTAATTGCCAAATGTGTTCTAAATATGTCTGTTTTATCTGATTGTTACACCCCAAGAATGCCTTGTGTTCATGCCATTGCTGCTATTAGGAAGCGACATGACAAGCCCAAAGATTACGTGCACAAATGGCTTTGCATGGAGTCCATCCATCTCACTTATGCATACTCTATCCAACCAGTTCCCAGTGAAGAGTATTGGCATAGAACTGGTTACATCAAACTAGATCCTCCACTCATCAAGAAGCTGATTGGTAGGCCAAAGGTGCATAAACGAAAGAAGGATCCAGTAAGGAGACAAGGTAAAGAAGACATTTCGAGTAACATGCAGTAAGTGTAGAGAGAAGGGTCACAACTACAAGACGTGCAAGGGAGCACCATCTGATCCTAACTGGAAGCCTAAGACCAGGAAACCAAAACAGCCTAACTCAACTAGTCAATCACTTGTGAAATTTCTATTGTCCCAATCAGCTCCTGTGCCTGAGGTAATTCACTTAGTGGGATTAATGTGACTTCATTACTAAATTTATGGGATTTATGTGTCTTCATTAATAAACTCAAGGGATTTATATATTTATATAAAAAATCTCGAAGGATTTATATGTCTTCATTAAAAATCTTGAAGGATTTATATGTCTTTAAACATCATTACAGCATGACTTATTTGTACATCTCCATTTGGTGCAGGTTGGCCAGAACACTCCAACAGTCCCACCTGAAGGCTTACTAGGCCCAACGGTAACTCTAGAAGGAACATGTGCACCAATCCTTCCAACTCCACTACTAGTTGCACCAACCCTTCCAACTCCAAGACCAGCTGTTCCAACACAAACTATTCCAAGACTAGCTGCACCAATACAAACAACTCCAAGACTTGCTGCACCAACACAAACTACTCCAAGACTAGCTGCTCCAACCAAGACAAGAACCCAGACTCGTTTTAAAGCACCAGCTCAATTTAGGCCAAAGCAATCAATCATTAGGTCAACTGCACTAACACTAAGTCACCCTCAAGTTGCTCTACTAACTTCAACAAATGTGACAACAACATCAACTAGAGGAGCATCAAAGGAGACCCTGGCAACAACAAGTAATGCCACAACAAAGATGTTCAAGTTTATAATAAATTCAGGCTTCAAGAATCAGAAAAAGTGACATAGTTGTTCCTAACTTATTTTGGAAACAAATATTAATTTTTATGACCTATTTGGTTGTAATACATATTGGCAAATTTCTTTTTAGTCAATGTAGTTACTTTTAGAGTTAGTGCTTTAGAAAACTATTTCATATATCTACTGCATTTTCTTTTTGCCAGACTTGATTATGTTATGGTATGGTTGTTTAATGTTATAGCCTTTGACTATGTTATGGTTTAAGTTAATTGAATGGATTATGCTTGTTTAATGTTGTAGCAGCCCTTGACTATGTTATGACTTCTTTTTGTCTTAGGTTGATTGAATGAAAATAAACATATTAATTTACAAATATTGCATGCAACAGGATCTGGATGGATAATTCAAACCTTCATTCTTTCATTCATATTAAGTTATTAACCAAAATATTCAATAGACATAGTTCACTAAAATTCACATTTTTTCTCACGTTATTCATATCCTAAACAAACAAACACCAACAACTACAACAATCAAGGCAATAACTATGACACAAAAGTTATTACTTTTTTTGTTCTCTAGGTAAACTATTTTTTGCTCTAGATTAGCCATCATGTTCTCCAGTTCTTTTTCCCTTAATGTTTTTCAACATCACAGCTCTGATTGTCACCCAATGTCCTTGTTGGCTCCATGCATCCAATTCTTCTAATGTGGCCATCAACCCACACAAAGAATTTACAATGTGGTTGTTTCACCTAAATCGATTCGAACAAATAAAAATGTGTTGGTAAAAAAACTCAACTTCATCCACATATATGAAGAATTGCAAGCTTACCTTGAAGAATAGGCATCCAAAAAATAGACTATTCGGGTTGGTGTTTGTCTTCGACATGTAAAAGATGGCATACAACCCGCAGAAGTATTTTGGGGCAACACCATCTTTCTCATCCCCAGCTTGCAGCGAATATGGGGTCACATTTTCAACTTTGCGTTCGTGTCGTCTGCCATCTCCACCTCTGCTTCATCTCGTGCTTGAGGAATATCCATCACTGGCCATCAATCTAATTAACACCACCATGAACAACTATGATAAGCTACTGGATGCACTGTTTCTCTACCCAATTTCAATCTCATTTGGGCTAACACTGAAAACGACGTCGTTTTCATTAGCAGGGACCTATTTATCCTTCGAACTTTATCCCCCTTCCAGCGTGGTACCATAACGGATACTTGTACACCGTTTCAACTGCGTCAGCAAATTCTGTTTGGTATATAAGAGGCAAATGAATGGAAGAATTCAATTGTCCTCCATTAGTTAAAGTTAGGAATCTTTTTGTATTTAAATTTTGTCACTAATGTATTTGTTAAAAACTTAAAATGTCAAGAACTTATTTGTCTTTTTTCCTAAATTCAACAACGAAGACAAAGAAAAAAGCAATGGAAGAAAAAGTTGAAATCGAGTCAATGAAAGCAAAGACATGATGACAACAGAAAAAATACTAAGACACAATAACAATGAAGATGAAGACGCAATAGCGATGGAGAAGAATAAGAAGCTAAGAAGCAAAGGCATGACAAGAAAGCAGCCATCAAGGACAGCAAGAGTTGCAGAAAAAAAAAAAAAAAAGATAAAACAAGGGTCCTGAAAGCCACAATCACTTATCAGGATAATGTTATAGTAAAGAGTAACGAAAATGATTTTTTAGCAAAAAAAACTACAAAAAAAAAAAAATATTATGTGCAATACATATATTATCTATAAATTTAGTAAAAATATTTACTATTTATAAAAAATTCTCTATGGTAACTAAAATTACACCTCCTTTTCCATCAACAAAAGTCAGGAGGATAAACAACATCTTTAGCAAAAATATTTCTCCCATTAATAATTAATTTTTTTTGATATATTGAAATACTCTAAAGTGCTGCACATAAAAATTTAATGAATTTAATTTTTAACTTTAAAATCGTACAACTTATATAATTTTATTTTAAAATTTTGCAAAAAATAAAAAAATAACTATTTTTTCACAAGAATTTTTAAATAAAAAATATTTACTTAAATAAAAATAAATGTCTTTAAAAAGTTTTGACTTTAATACAAAACTAGAAGTGAGCTAAGTCGACTTGTAAACTAGTTTGAACTTAACTCATTAACAACTTAATAAATTGTGTTCATGAGCTTGTGAATAAAATTTGAGCTTAAATTTAAACTCATATAATAAATGAATTGAATATAAATTTGTCAGGCACTTATGAATATATTATAAATTTTATATTTTTAATTTATAATAATAATAATATAGAATTTTAAACACATATAATTTTTGTATATAATTATGATAAATAATAAAATTATAATTAATAGGTAAATAATATATATAATTAATAATTTTTTATATATAAATATAAATTATATTTATTATTTGAGTGAGTTCGTAAATTTATATTTAGCCGAGCTTTACAAATGGTTTCAATTATTAATAAATGGAACTCAATTTTTTGGCTAATTTTTTTTATATTGGCTAAATATAGGTGTAATACATTGTTATGGGAAAATTAGGTGTTTTTTTATATGGTGTTTTATTCAAATCGGACGGTCCGATTTGTTTATTAAAAAAATAAACTACAAATCGGAGGGTCCGATTTGCTTGAAGAATAAAATAAACACGAAATCGGAGGGTCTGATTTGTATTTTTTATTTTTTTTAATTTGTTAAAATGAAAATCGGACGGTCCGATTTCAACATTAAAATTTTTTTTTATTTTTGAAATTACAAATCGGACCGTCCGTATTGTAATGTTAACTTTTTTTATTTTTTTTCAAACTGAAAACGGAGGGTCCGTTTTGTGCTAATACCATATATATGTAAAATATCTCTCTTCTCCACATTGTTGTATTACTACCTTCTCTTCTCCGTATAAAAAATCAAAAGCGCAATTTTTTCTAGCCAAACTTCAACTTAGCAGTTAGCACTCAGCACGGCTCATTTTTTAAGTTTCACTCTACTTGGACACTGCTGTACACAAATAGGCAGGTTTTCATTTCCACGGAGTAAAAGGGAGCTCGAAACGTCAGCGTTTTCAGGATGCGTCGATCCACGTCAAGCATCTGAGATGGAGCTGGTGGACCCTACACTCCACGGGTTAATTGTGTAAAACAAGCATCAACCGGGGAGAGCGACCAGCAACGCCCGGTGATACGGTTTGTGATAGCGACGTGGTGAATGAACTGGTAAATAAAATCACGCGGAGGGCAATTTCGTAATTATAATGAAGGCCTTTCACTTCCTAACAGACACACCAACACAACTACACAAACACAACTCCTTACTACTCCTACTACTGACTCACATACGAAGAAAGAGGGAAAGAAAGAAGGAAAGAAAAAGATTAATTTAAAAAAAAAAAAAAACAGAAAGAAACTTCCCCTATTCGGCTATTCCCCTCATTCGATACCCTCTTTCTTGTTTAGTCTTAACTAAACCACCGAACCCAACAACAATCCGTTTTCGGATGCTTTAGACCACAATGGATGATTCGGAGGTAAACCCTTTCGTCACCAACAACCGTGCATTTCATTCTTTTCTTATTGTTACTTTCTCTACCTGAATTTCTTTTTCACCTTGTTGGATGGAAATGGATTCTTTTTCTCTCTTTTTTGGTTGGGTTTATTTTGGGGGAATGGTTCAGTGGCGTTGATTCTCGCTGGGTTTTCTTTTAATTTTGGTGGTTGTTGTGATCAGAAATTGACGGCGTTGAAGAAGGCGTACGCCGATATAATACTGAACACGGCGAAGGAGGCCGCGGCGCGAATCATGGTGTCGGAGAGGAAGGCCATGCGGTTTCAGCAGGAGCTCCTTTCCACTAAGGAAGAGGCGCTTCAGATGCTTCTCAGACTCAAACAAATGCTTGATTCTAAGGTCTAAACAATTGCTATTTCATTTTTTATTTTTGATTCTGTGCTTCTTGTTATCGATGCGTTTTGATTGGCTTGCGTGTGTGCGCGTGCGCGCTTGATTTGGAGGATTGTGTTTGCGAGTGGGTTTTGTTTCGTTGGTTCTTTCTAGCTCGATTAAGAAAGTTTCTGTATGGTTTAGTTCTTGGATTGGATTGGATTGTTGAGTAATTGTTTGCAACCGTCTTTGTCGACTTCTCGAGGTATATTTGAATGGTAGTATGCACCCTTTGAATGCATGGGACATGAGAAAAAAAGGCTTGGCTGAAGTTGAATGACAAAGAAAATTGTCGCGCTGTTAGCATTCATTGCAAACACCTGAAATGTGGGTTGCCTTTGTGATGGTTATGCTTGAATGGTGGTGGCATGTCATTTAAGTTTAACGGTTCTTCCATTGATTGAATGTCATCAATGTTTGGCATCTCAAACATTATTGGTCAAAGAAGCCTTCACTTCGCAGAATCATCACACTGTTCTTACCTCTATTTGTTATAATTGGTTAATCACATTAACACTTACTGCATTCACTTATTTGGAATACGGGATTAGGCCTAACGAACTGGTACTAAGAATGGTAAGGATTGACTATATTTTGTTTTATCACATTCGTGGGGGTCACTAAACAGATGCAAACAATATACATTTTTGAAACTATATGATATATTTATAATTCAATCTGAGAGAGTTAAACTAGCATTTTTGCAGTTATCTAATTTTGCATCAGTTAATGCACGGTTTGGTCTCGGGAAGAAGCTGACTTGATAATGAGTGCAGGCTCTATAATAGCTGAATTATTTTATGTTTGTGCAATGTGCATTATAGGATCGTGCAAGAGTTGGAGAGTCATATCGCATAATGAAATGTATCATGTATCTTCTTTCCAGTTTGAGCTAAAATACAGCTGTCTTGTGTCAAATGCAATTTGCTTTCAGCTTACTAGCATTGGAGTGCATACTTATGTTATCGCATGTTCATAGCTCAACATGTTGGCAGTAACTTGTATAGCTGAATCCAAGCATTTTAGTCATCTGAGTTAAATCACCTCTAAGGGATTGTTTCTATTGGCAATTTCACAGGCTAAAGAAGCAGAGCTGACATCACAGACTCAGCAGAAGAAGATTGAAGAGCTTGAAGCTCAGCTTCAAGAAGCCGAGGAAATAGTCAGAGACCTAAGGGCTGAGCTGAGAGAAGTGCAGGATGAGCTGGAGAATGTGACCAAACACCAAATGCATCCCTCAGTTGAACAAAGCATAGACGGTGAAATTGAGGCTCAGGAAAGTCTTCCACAGGAGAACAGACTTAATCCTTATGATGGATCTGTAAATTCTGCTCCTGATTTACAGTTCGAATCAGCCTCAGTTTCTGATGTTAGGGATCCAATTGTAAATGGAATAAATGCTGGAGGTAAATGCTGTGGGTCACATGATCATACAAACAACTGCTACATTAATAACCCCGATTTTGCATCCATAGTCATTAGGAGGAAAGAGCATGAGCTTTACAGAAATGGGTGCACACAGAGAGTACGGGCATTTGAACGGAGCCTCTTTGATGGAAATATGTCAGCTTCAGAAAATTTGGATAGTCTGCCCGCTGAAACTTCAGTAAGAGTGCATGAAGAAGCTAAACTGATGCCTATGGCAATTGATGCCAAAGCTGATAATATTTCAGAGCCAGTGAAGCCAGATGAATCTAAATTGGTGGAAGAAAATGCTGGCCTTGTTGAAATCCCTGTGCATAGGAAGAAAAGAAGATACGGTAGACATGCGGGTCTTCTATATGGTAGAAAGATGAGTCTTCAATATGGTTTGTATTCTGACAAGATTGAGGAAACAAATAAAGCATCAGATCTTTTTCATGACAATGGTTCTCCATGTGTATTGGATAAAAATGACCTCTCAATGGTGAAACCTTCTATTTTGAATGAAAATGAATCTCAGAAGGATCTTACATCTCCTCCTGTCACTAAAGTGCCCACAAATGCGAATAGCACAGTTGAGAAATCAGGATCTCATAAAGATACTGAAAAGGGAGAAGTATTTCTTAAAGCTTGCAATGGTCTGAACAGAATTAAAGATGATAAGGAATTGTTGGATAAATCAGACTTGACAAGAGAAGAGAGTTTGTCCACAAAATGCTTGGAGGTTCCAGCATGTGGGGCAGATGGTGAGGCCCCTAATGGATCACCAGATAAGCTAGATGCGAAGGTTTCTGATTTAGATGAAAAAGTTTCTTGTCCATCTTCAAATGATAAGTTTCTCAAGTACACATTCCGGAGAAAACGCAAGAAGGAGTCTGTTGGCACCCCTGATGTTGATTGCTCTCCTGAAAATGGCAGTTTAAAACAAAAGTGTGTAGAGAAGCAAAATGGTAATGCGGAGCCTCAGAAGTCTTGCACAATGACTGAATCATCTCGGGATAGCAGGCGATTAGCACAGGTTGCTCGACAGGTTGGTTAATAGTTGTTTATTTCTCCGTTTTCAGCAATGCTCGTTCAAGTAAATTTTGTCGTTTACATTTGAGGTAGTTTTAGTAAATGTCAAACAAACTTTATTGCGTAGTTGCATTTGGTTGGGTGATTGTATTAAAAAGCTACAGTATATTGAAATTAAATCCATAACATATTGCTGTAAAAAAATGCAGTAGCAAACTAGTCACCGTGGTTTGGAACTTGTTTTTCTTCACTATTATACACAGTAAAGCAATATTATCATGATTTGATAAACATGTGAATAAAACATTATTGTGCTTTTGCATTTCTTATTTACATAATTTCAAGTGTGTGTCTGTGTGGGTATATGGATCTTCCCAAAGGATTAAAATAACTGTTTTAGTTAGTCTATTAATCGACATTTGAAGAATTTTTATTGTTTGAAATATATATATATATATATATATATATATATATATATATATATATATATATATATATATATATATATATATATATATATATATATATCAATCCAAGTTGAGAAAAAGACTTGTTGGTCTCTGTAGTTATTAGCTGCACCAAACATAAAAAAGGTTCTCATTTTAGCATTAAGACAGAATAGATTTATGAAGCTCGGTTATGTTTCTTTTGTTCGGTGAAGAAAGAATGAACTCATAAGTCGATGAGCATAATGCATACAAGTCCCATTTGAACCCACCGTTGAATTCCCCACTATTCCGAGAAACCTTCCCACTCTTGTTTTCACTGGCCACCCGTGTCATCTTTCAGGGGTATTCCCCTAAGACAAACTGTCTTCTATGAAAAAGTAAATATGAATCACTGTTTCATCATATGGAATATTTTTAAAAACATGATGATAAAGTCTTTCTATAAGCAAATCTCACCCATAGACCATTTCTTGATTTCGAGGTTTTTGCTGTAGCAAAAAAATTTCCTTAGTGGAAATGCAGATCTTTGATATTTGGGTTGTTCGTTCTTAGGACAAGGTGTTGCTTAATCACATTTCTATCGCATCTTTTATGTTAAATTAAGCCTTCTACAGATACGCAAACTGTTTTTGACCCTAGAATAGGTAATTGTTTCTAAATGCTTAGTTTGTGCAATATATTGCATATATACCCTACTTATACTTTCCACGCAATTATCAGACAGTTAAAACATCAATGTTTTGCATAGAATGATTAATACCAATGCCATATGATACTTCTCAGCAGCTTTGTTTTTTTTTTTTTTTTTTTGTGTTGGGGGTGGAAGGGGATCCACAGTCAAGTGTTTTGGGGGCATTTGCACCCACAAAGGTTTTGTAATTTTGTTGTAAATTACAGCGATATGTATAGTTTGCCCCCCAATATTTATTTTGACTCCACAATAAAGATAAAATTAAGTTTAACCCTTAAAATACTTAAAGAAAACTTGTTTATTATATTCTTTTGTCATCTTTTCCTCCCATAACCAAAATTTTCTGAATAACCAGGGTTTGATTTCCTGTAAAATGTATGCTTTGTTGAATGCAAGCTGAGTTCTACTGATTGGTTCTTCTTGTGTATCTTAAAACATTCTCTTGTGAGGTTTGCTTTAAATTGCATGCATCAATTTACCAACAGAAATGCTTTGTCTTGTTTGCATGAATTTGGCATTGCTTTTTGTGTGTGTTAAATATTTTTACTTTAAAATGCAGTACGTATACTAGCATATTTTTTTTATGAGAAATGTTATTAGGTGGCCAATATTTTTTATCAATATTACCCAACACTTTGGGTCAACATCTTATTTTTATACTATTAGAATTTAGGGTTTAGGATTCAGATTTAGTCTTTAGTGTTTAGATTAGAGTTGGCCAATAATGATAAATTTTGTTAGTCATATATGGTATTGCTCTTTTTATTTTTTATTTTTTATTTTTTATAATTGAAGTGTCGTTGCCTTCTCTATTCTTTTAAGTGCGCTGACTTGAATTATATTGTGTTCCCTAAACTAAACCAAATTTTGCAACTTTTACACTTCGTTTTCTTTTTCCCGGTTCAATTTAAAGCATCTGGTTTTTTACCATTTTGCTCGAGGCTAGATCATAAGCATGCATTGACTTCTTGCCCTTAATATTTTTTTCCCAGCAAGTATTTTTTATGATGGATTCTGTATTTTGTAGAAGCATGCTTCTTCCTTACTTTGAACTAGTTTATTCTAACTGCTAAAGGAAGGATTGAAAATAAATAAAGGGAATGGCAGGCATTTATATATTTCAGCAATTAGAAAGATGTTCTTGTAATATGAAACTAAAGAGAAAAGAAACTAACATGTTCATTCAATTTCATTTGCAGCTCATATCGTTGTCTGAGAAGAAATGGTGGCAGTAGCCAGTAGGGAAACCGTCTAATGCTATGATGAAGCGAAAGAGCTGAAAGAAAGCAGTCCAATGAGCTTGTGTTTCTATGAGGATGATGCTTTACGTTTGGTAGAGCTGTGGAATGTGTTAATAATATAACATGTATTACTATAATATATCTACGTTGTTATCATCCGTAGCTTAGATTATATTATTATTATATAAAAAACATAGATTTATGTATGTTGTTGCTGCCCTTTTTTACGGGGGCCATGTTCGCAATAGAAATTTTGCTGATTATAAAATTTTATATTCCCGCTGATGGTGTTTGCTTGTTCATAATTGTTTTTTGAAGAGTGCTAGGCCTAGTAATTTTTGTATTTTGTAATTATCAATTGGTTATTAATAGTATTTTTAATGGTGTGAGATTAAATCTAATGGTGTGAGATCATTCAATTTTTTTAATAGTTAAATATTGGCCAATTTTTTAAAAAATTATTGATTCCGAGACCTTTCCATATATTTTTGTTAAGTAATCATATGAGCTTCGAAAGATTAGGATTTTAATAAAATAAATCTCAAAAATGTATATAACAAATTTTTTTTTTAAAGATATGTTCTATTTGACAAATTTAACTAAGGTTGAGTTTTGTCATGAGAAAAAAATAAAATAAGACATTAAAAATAAGATACAAAAGACAGAAATATAAAAAGAAGTGTTTTTGTATTTTGTTAATTTATTTGGTAACAAAGAATAAATTAAAATAAATTATAAAATTCAATTTATTCTCTTTTTTATTCAAAAATCTTGAAAAGAAAAATATAATAATAAAAACTATAATTATAAAAAATTAATAAGAATAATAAAAAATAAAAAATAAGTTGTGTTTTTGGTTAGTGGCTGTCTTTTTTGGTAATTTAGTGTCTCTAAATATAATATTTTTGTCCATCATGTCAAACATACTTTTGTATTTTCTTCTATAACACTAATTCAGTGTCTCTAGACATAACATTTTTGTCTATGTCTTATCTGTTAAACATGATTTTATATCTCTATATCTCTGTCTTAGTGTTCTCTGTATTTATAAACAAATGCAGCCTAAATGTTTAGTAATTTATTTACTTATATATGTTTGGTTCATCTTGTTAGATAAAAAAAAAATATCTTTATAAGTTCATTTTGTAATTTGTATTTTTTGTCAAGAATCTTAATCTTTCTAGATGTAAAATAGTTATTAATTTATTTTTTGTTTATTGATAGATGACTACTTTGCTTTAGGTAAATATTATTTTAGTTTTTAATATTTGAATTAAATTCTATTTTCATTTCTAAGGTTTGAAATATTATATTTTTATCTCAAATATTTTATTTCATTTTATTTTAGTTCATTACTCAAAATTAATTTTTTTTTAAATATCATTTTCTTTATTATAGTTTTCTTCTAGATTCTCAAAAATTGAAATTGTAGTAATTATGATGGTATGTAGTTGTAGTAATTTGAGAATAATAATAGAATAATAAAAAAATAACTTTTTAATAATTTAATTTTAATTAAAAGACTAAAATAAAAATAAAATATTTTAAATATTAAAAATAAAATTAAAATTCTATCTAAATATTAGAAATTAAAATAGTATTTTACTGTTTTACTTTCATATTTGGTTTGTTGACGAAAGGAAATGGGGCTGTTTCCTTAAAGACTCAAGATGTTTATGCCTTTTAACTTAAAAAAATTCTTGTAAAATTGTGGGGTTTTCTAGCAATTTTCATAATCAAGATGGGTGAACTGAAAACGCAACACTAGTTTAAAATTTGTCCACTCTTGCACAGAATATATTAACAAGCGTTTCTATTGTGTATTCCAAAATTGTGCACACTTAGTCATTTTATTATTATTTTTTATCTAAGTTTTAAATATTACAAAAAGAAATAAGTGTTGTTAGTATAACCATTTTACTAAATAGAAAATGACTCTCGTGAATAATATGGACAATAAGTTTAGCATTAGCTCAATAAAATAAAAAAAAATACTCCACTCCTTAAATTATTTTTTAAATTCTAATATTAGGATAATTATTTGCAAACCTAGTGAATTGAACATCCAGCCATTATTAAGTATGCACGAAAAAACTGAATTAAAAAAAAAACTATCTGTATACCTATTGAATTGAACATCCGACATATGTTATTAGTCTAATAATTATACAAATAGTTTGATTAAGTAGTTACTAATAACACATGCTGGATGCGTTACTAGTTTAGTACTTATGTGGCTAGTTTGATTAAGTAATTACCAGTAACATATACCGAATGTTCAATTCAATAGGTATACAGATGGTTATGTTGATTCTTAATTGGATGGTTATTCTTTTTTATTTGGTTTACTCATGTATAGTTAAAAATGACTGGATGTTCATTTTACTAGGTGTGCAGATAATTATCCTAATATTAGAATTTAAGAAGTAATTTGGGAGTAAAATGTTTTTCTATTTTATCGGGCTAATTCTAAAACCCATTAATTACAATGTTCACAAATGTCATTGTTTACCTAATAAAATCGTTTTAATTCTAATTTTTTTATTACATTATTCATCTTATTTAATATTCTTATTGTTTTCTTATACTTTTTTCTTATAATAATAATAATAATAATAATAATAATAATAATAATAATAATAATAATAATAATTTAAAAGCATTTACGAAGTTCTTAATTCATTATATATTTCATACGATAAATAATAAAATATTAAAGCAAAAATAATGTATACTAAACCCACCTACGATTAGGTGATATTTTTATAGGGAGCTTGAGTACTATAGAATATTACAGGCAAACGATCTTTTTTATGAATTATAACCATATATATATATAAGAGTAAAAGATAAATAGGTCTCTAATCTTTGTAAATGCGGATATTTTTATCTTTTAAAATTGAAAAATACATTTAAATTTTTCACCTTATAAAACGTGTGACAATTATACCTCTCCGTCGAATTAGGGCTTAAAACGGCAATAAAAAATGCTGACCTAGAGGGGTTGAGAGTGACTGTCTGTTTTGGTTGATGATGTGGATGAAAAACAAATTGTTAATGGATAAATTGGTCTTTGTGCTTCAAAACGGCGCTGTTACCATCACTGAGTCCTATTTCATCAAAATGCATGGACGAACCCATGGCCGTTGATGGTGCAATCGTCCATGACGAGTGAAGAGGGTTCTTCATACACAAGACTTGGAGGGGATCTTCATGCGCCGTGTCAGGAGGATGTGATCGAGATGGGATTGCGTCAAAGTGTTTCTGCAGCGTATGTGCCATTCTTTACAAGTCAAGAACAACAACTAACCCTAATAGAATGTTTCTCGGGTGTCCATTCTTCAAAGAAAGTTACTATTTTGTCAATAATTGGATGAGACTGTAATGTGTCTAATTGGGTGATTCTTTGAAAATTTACTCCAGGTTAAAGAACGGTATTGTCGGTACTTTGTCTGACTTGATGAACACCTGAAAAAAATTAGGGCCATGGAGTCTCAAGCATTGGGTAAGGTGGATGATGCTGAGGGAATAGACGTTGAAAAGCAACTGCTTGGAAGTCACAAATTGGAAAAAAAAATGGAAGAGTTGGATAGGAAACTATTATCTATTGAAAATAAAAAATACATGAGTTTGTAGCATATTACTATGATTAGTGTAGTTCTTATTATTGTTGCTGTATGTTTCTTAAAGGGCTGAAGATGATTTGATGTACATGGTGATATTATAATGAAAATTGCCACTACTAGCTATTTAATGGGAGGTTTATTTTGGACTGAATCCAATTTTCTATGAAGTTTGAACAACTAAAAAATATTGCAAGTCAAGTATAAGGTAGTAATTTTGCATAGATTATAACCAAAATAGAAACAACAATGTATTTGGCTTAATCCCAAACATTACATAACAGCATAAGTTTGCCACAAAATAACAAAACATCTAGTTGGCATGTAAAGAAGCTTGCTAAACTATGATAACTAGAAAGCATTGTTCAATTCATGCTAATAACTAGGACAAAAAATAGAATTCATGCAGTTGTGTTCAATTCTTCTGATTCTTAGATCCAGGAGTTTGGATGAACTTGAAAATTCTTATGGTCCCACTGCTAGTTGCTTTCAATATCTTTTTTGATGGTGCCTCATTGGTGCTGGTGATTTGAGTTTGCGGTGTATTTAGGGGTGGATTTGATGGTGGATTTGATGGTAGATTTGCACTTGTTAGGGGTCTGACAATTATTTGCTTGGGTCTGGATTTAGAGATAGTAGTTTAGGGTTTTGGTTGCCCCATTCTTGGCAGCTGGGATGGAGGCCTGAATAGAGTTTGGACTAGAGTAGATGGTATTGTTGCTGCAGCTACTTGAGTATTGAGTGGTGTAGCAACTGGTGTAGTCCCTAATGCTGCTGCCTGCATTGTTGTGTTGGTTGGTAGTCCAGCAGCACTTTGGCTAACAACATTATTATGCAAAAGTAACCGACATATTCAGAGATTCAAATTCAAGGACAAGAAGAAAGTGATTGGAATTATAAGTGTATTGTTTAGGGTGGTCTTACAACAGACTGTTCTTGCACAGCACTAGTCTTAGCAAATTTTTCATCCTGTGTTTGATTTTGATCCTATGCAACAAAGATCCAGCAAGATAACCAAATGGACAAATTAGTCCTTAAAAAAGATGTATAATGATATTATAATCACTGACTAATTTAAAAATGTACAAAATTATCCTAATGCTTACTTACCTCTAGTTGAGGGGCTGATTGTTAAAGGGGAAGCATCACCAAGGCTTGTGTGTTTTCAACAGTTTTTTTAACTTTTTTCTTTTTTAGTTTTCAGTTTGGGTTGCTTGGTGCTCCTTTACATATCTTATAGTTATGGTCTTTCTCGTTGCATTTGCTACACGTAACTTGAAAGCTTCTCTTTAGTTTGTCCCTCTGAATATGAGCCTCAGCAGGGTCCTTGTTGTGGTTGTTGACCTTTGACCTCTCAATAGGTTGCTTGATGGGTGGTGGAGCAGGCCTGAACTAGTCAGTAGCAGTCCAGAATCCTCCCAATAGGTTTTATGCAACGTGCATATGTCTTATGAATGGATTCCATACACAGCCAGGGATGCACATAATCCTATGGCTGGTCATGCCTTTTTCTAATTGTAGCAACAGCATGAATGCATGGCATGCCTGAATCCAAAACAATTCACATGTTACCTAGCATTATATCAGAACAGATGAAAAGAAAATCTTTCAAATTAAACCATGTACCAGTCAATTACCGTATGTTGCATGAACATGTGTGTTTGATCAGATCCACATCTACTTTGGTCTTCTTTCTGCTAACTTCAAATCCTTTTCTTTTGTTGTCTCCTACCCACTCAGCAATCCACTTGTTGCTGGTGGGTTTTATCCGCCTCTGTAACTTTTTCTCCTGGACTAGTGCAAGCTTTCCACTATGGTGCTCTAATAGCCTAATGTGCTTGGTCATTCTCCTAATTAGATAGCACCTAATTTCTTTACTGACTTAACTCTGTACTTAATTACTTTTGCGTTAAATACTTCACACATCTTATTAGTTAGGTTATCCACCTTGGGTGGCTAAAAAAAGCTTTAACCCAAGTGGCATGTTCAAATTTCATCAAATACTCCCATGCCACCTTATTAACCCCCTTCAGCTTCTCCATGGTCTCCTTGAACTCTGGTTTCGTTGTGCACTTAACACACTCCCATACTATGTCTCTAATGTGCATGTCTTTGAACCGATTTATAAAATTCTTCCACATGTTCATGACACAATTGCGATTATGTGCTCTTGGCATTACCTCCTTTAAGGCTAGTAGCAGGCCCTGCAAACATAGAATATTGCAAACACATAAGGTAGTAAATACAATCCAAAGTAATTTAATATGCTACCCTAAAACATACTAGTCTAATCTACCCAAAAATAAACAGCGTATAAGTTTGACCTTTTGCTGGTCGGACATAAAATTCCAACCAAATTGACTGGCATCACCTAGATCTTCCTGAAGTAGTGTGAGGAACCATTTTCATGATTCCTTGGTCTTAGATCTTGCAACACCGTATGCCACTACATAGAATTGGTTGTTCGCATCCTATGTCACTACTGAAAGTAGTTGGCTTTCGTGGTATGTCTTAAGAAAAGCTCCATCTAGATGGATGAAAGGCCTACATCCAATCTTAAAGCGTTGCTTATAGCCCTCGAAGCAGATATATATTTTGTCAAAGATAGGGAGGGATTGAAGGATAGGTTTCACATCAACTCTTGTTATCGAACTAGGATTATTCTTAATTATCTTCATGCCATAGTCCCTGAACTTGCCATACTTTTCTTTTTTGTTTCCCATTATCCTTTCTTTGAACTCTTTCACTGCCTTGTAAACCATCTTCGGATGCACCACCAAGTTAAACTCTTCTTTAAGGAAGTCAATTGCCTCATTAGTTGTCATATGAGGTTGACTTGCCATCTTCTTCTCCATTTTCTTACTCATCCACTATTGATCAGCAGCATTACTACCCAAATCTCTAGCACATGTATGCTCTGGCTTGTAAGTCTTTACCTAGAAGCATAACAATATCTTGTTGTAGGATAAATGTGCCAGCCATGGACAGTCTTCACCCCTGCAGCCAACCCTCACCCTTTCCTTATTATTTTTTATTCAGACAAGTCCCCCCCTTTAGAAATGAACATATCTCTTATCGCTTCTTTGAACCCATCAATAGTTGCAAACTTGGTTCCAATCTCAAATCCATCCTCTCCAAACCCATACTCATCATTAAACACTAGAAATTCATGCTTGTCTCTCTCATCCGCTGAAGACATTGTTGTGTGAAGATCCTCTGATTCATACTCATAAATGGTGTCATCATCATTTGAATTCTCCTCATTCACATAGAGGCTAATTAGAGGCCTATCATTGAGCTGCACAGTAGGCACAACTTCTACAACATGTACAACAGACCTAGTTCTTTGAGGTTTTACATTAGGCCCAGTTTCTTTGAACTTGGCAGCAGACTTGGTCCTTTTGGACTTTATAGTAGGTCCAGTTCTTTTGGGCTTCGCAGTTGGCATGGTTCCTTTGACATCTCTCCCACTTACACTCCTTGGTCTAACTCTTTCTTTACTTTCACTTGACTCTGCCCCTATCCCTTCCTTGACATTGACCTTACTCTTTGGCAGAACCTTCTCCTTTCCTTTCAAAGTTCCTTTTCTCTTCATACCATCATTTTTTTCATTACAGCTAGAATAATTATCATCATAAACAATTTCAGAGACAGTCGAAGGAAGTTTATACAGTTTGTTCTCCCCACTATCATACCCATCATCTTCTGTGAATTGTGATGACTGAACCTCCCTCATGATGCTATCAACATCAATATGATAATCAAATTCTTCCGCCCCCATTTCTACAGTAGCATCTTCTTCTACTATCTGTGACTCATCAACAGGGTGGTCGAAGTAAATGTAAAACTCATTAGTGGTTGAATTCCTCAACTTATTCTCTTGCATCTCATTGATTCTTGCATCCCTTCTTAGAATGTGCAGTCCAGACTCAATGTCACTGCATGTTGGGTCATACTAATAAACTGTTCAGTATGATGCATAGCCCAAACCCTTGAACAATGTCACCAAGTTTCCAAAATTCACGAAGTCCAAGTCTATCTTCGGAAAATTTTTTAACTTTTCCACCAATATATCAAGAGTTTCACTGGGCCCTCTACCAAAATGGCCTCCGTGATGAAAAACAGGTACCACATATATATCATTTATCTGCATTATCCACAACTACATAAATCAGACATTAAACCCTAGATCAAATGCCTGAAATTTTGAAATGAGTAAACTCCACATAACTTTTTCTCATTTTTTTACTCGAAATAAAACACGCAATCACCCTAAACCCAATCCCAATGCATTATATTGTCACAAATATTTAAACAACAACGTACGTATCAATGACTATTACTCTTACCTCTGTAGAAGATGGCAACTTCTTGCTAGACGAAGTAGGCCGTTACCTTTGCCAACCACGACATCCGCTAAGCACACTACTACTTTCAACTGGAAGAAGAATTTTTTTTGTTTTTTTTTTTAGGGAGAAAGAAGCTGCTTGTCTTCTAGTAAGATTTTCTGTAATAACTGGAGTGGCTTTTGGGTGTTGTGGAAATTACAAAGGGTGAAATAAGGTAGGGGATGGTAACGGCATCGTTTTGAAGCATAAGGATCAATTTGTCCATTAACATTTTATTCTCCATCTACATCATCAATCAAAATGGATAACTCACTCTCTAATCTTTCAGGTCAGTATTTTTCGTTGCCGTTTTGAGCCCAATTCGACGGAGGGATATAATTGTCACGTGTTTTATAAGGTGAGAAATTTAAATATATTTTTCAATCTTAAGGGACAAAAATGTCTGAGTTTAAAAAAGTTAAAAGACTTATTTGTCTTTTATAAATTAAATTATTAATTATTAATTATTAAATTAAAAATATAACTCATATTTTTTTTTTTTGGTTGAATCGGTGATGTAGAACGGTAAAAGGGGAAGAAATGGGAGTGGCAACTGGCAACCCTAATTGAGTTGTGATTGGAATTTGAGAGGCGAAGAAGCAGAGAATGGGACTTGGTGGTAAAGTTGGCGATTATGCTTTCAAGGCATTCACTGCAACCCTTGGAGCCACCACCCTATACCTCACCGCTACGTTCTCCGTCAATCTCTACAGAGGCTTTGTCTGGCACAATTCTCAGACTGTAATATCTCTTTCTCTCTTTCTAATTTCATTCTTGCTGCGTCTTCCTTTTGAACTTAAAGACAAGTAAACCCTAAATCCTAACCCACAAAGTAAAGAAGTAGATTAAGAAGCTTTGGAACCCTTTTTTTGTGTTAATTCATGTGAAATCCTCTATTCGCTAACATATGATTGCGGTTTGTAGCCACATATATATATTGAAACTGTTTCAATTATTTGGATCGTGGATTGTAGCTACACATCAAATATTCCAGGCTATGGTGTTGGGTTTGTTTTCAGTTTTAATAGTTACTTTTACTTTATCTTCATCAATTACAAAGATGATACATTGTTTTTTACCCTCCAAATTTCTTGTTTCCAGCATTTCCTTCCTTAGAAATGCATACACAGTTTGTAATTACTAGTGAAGATATTTTAGTTGTGAATGATAATTTCCTTATTGGAGCTTACTCATGGTGCTAAAATAGAACTTATTGTGTTCTCTTTTTCTTGACCGTTCTTACTTTTTGGAGTCCTCATTTGTTTTCTTAGTTCACATTTCAGTATGTGTTGTCGCTTATTGTCAGTTTGTTGCTTTTACTGTTACCTTTCAATCCATTCAAAATTGCAAATCCTTTTAGTTTCCTGAAGAGTGCAAAACATTTTTATCTGCAAAGTTTGGAACTACTCCAATTGCAACTTGAGCAGCTCACCACACACAATTTATATTCTCTGAAAGCATGCATAATCAGGTGTTTTTCTCTGGAAAGGCGTGCACCCCAAAGCTCAGAACTTTTGTTGATGATGATCCACCATTATCACTACTTTGTTTTCTTGCTCCTTCAGTCTTTCTCCAATGCTGGTGATTGCAACAGAAGAGCTCCAATTCAATAACCAGTGTTGTGCACAAATTAAAATGTTATATGGACTCTTCGACTATGTGGTCTTGGATGAATTACCTGGTTTATGTTCTTTTTGTTGTATCGGGATATTCTCTACATGACTTCTCTATCGAAGTTTCTTGAGTCTTGACCATGTTTGCATGTACATGAATCGGGTCTTTCGTTACTCGATGTAGCCCCCAGGGCCATATGCTTTATAAAACTAGAGGCAAAACGTACCAATTTGATCTTTGACCTAAAACCAATGTCTTGTTGGGACGATTTTGTGGTTTTTAGCTTAGATGACTTTATTTTATTGGTTTTTATCAATTCTTGGTCTAAAATATTATGTTTATGGTATGTCATGTATAGTATGCTTTTACATTGTTTGTTAAATCTTATGATTTGAAATTTAATAATTATCTTAGAAAATTCAATTTGTAAATTACATTCAACAACCTTGCTCCCCAAGTGTCATGCTTCAAATGGAAATGTTGTGAACTCTTCGGCGAATGTTGTGAAAATGTGGTTATGCTTGAAATCTTCCCTAATTTACTTGCTTTGCTTGACTGTGTTCTAATATATGTGTTGCATATTATTCATGATTTACTATCAAATTTCCTTGAGCAAATATTCCGTTTCCTAATATTTCATATTTTTGTGCAGAAATTTGACGAGCAAGATGCTAAGGAGCAAGCTTCATAATTTATTATGGCAGCCACATTGATCATGTTGAATTTCAAGTCCTTTGTACAAGTATGTGAACTCTTTTCTTGAAAAAACACTAAATCTTAGTTGGGCAAATAATTCCATTACGAGTGATAATAACTTGGCTATCAAAAGCAGATAGTATGATCTATACCTTTTATTTATTTACTAGGGTGGATAATAGTTGTATGGTGGGATATTGATCGCCATTTTGCCATATAGTTTATTTGATTTGACATGATAAAATTATGCCTGTGTTTGTAAGCTATTCTATAGGGCTAATTTCAGGAATTCGTTGTGCTAATTTCTTTTCCCTGGTCAAAGCTGTATTCTCTGGTATTTAGTCGTTTCAGGATTGACATGAATCACCCATTATCTATACGAAATGCCGCTGTGTCTGTAATTTTCGTTCATTCTTCCGAGCCTTCCATGGAAAACGGTGCAAACTAATTTTCGTCTTCCCTACTTAAGTTATAATTAGGGTAATTCACCTGAATAAAATAAATGGGGTCTAAAATTACAGAGATGTCATAAACAAAAATAGGTTACACGTTTGTATGTAAATTGGATCAATGTAACTTGATTTAGTTATTTGCATGTAAATCGAATCAAATAAATTCGATTAGCATGTTACCTAGGCTAATTCGATTTATTAGAGGAGAAGCGACAGAATGCTTCATCTTTAGTAAAACAAAACAGGTGAGTTCGATTTATAGGAAAATATAGCTTAACTGGATTGAGTTTTCAAAGTAAAGCGAAGTATGGAGAGTCGATTTATTCCCTTATAGATTGCACAATGCTTATAGATTGCACAACCAACGAAAGCAATATTATTTATTTTATTCACTGTTATGCTATAGAAGGTGTTTTATTATAAGAGTAAAGTGACAATTAGCTTTTTGAAAATTTCGATTTTGAATTAAGTAGCCACTGAAAAAAAGAAGTATCAATTTGGTTCTTTAGGATAAAAAATAGTGGATACATTATGTCCTTCTATTAATTTATGATATAAAACTTAACGGTGGTATAGGTAACACTATTTGGAACGAAATTTCAATTGTTTTAATAGGATTCGTGATAAATAGAAAGCAATTGATAAATGTTATATGGAAATTTAAAAAATAATGACTGGTTTATTGTCTAAAATTATATCGTTTTCATGTTCATATGACAGGAACGAGACACACACCACTATAAATAACAAAATATATGGGCAATTCCTTTTCGTTTCGCACTATCCATTGACGAAAGGACATACATGTCTACTGTTTACTATCGTAGAGAATTTAATTGATATTTTTTTTTCTTTAAGAACTAATTATTTAATCCTAAATCAAAATTTTCAAAGATCTAATTGTACTTTATTTTTATTATAATTATGTCATATATAATTGATTGATATTACACTTTCATATGTATCCTAAGTTGATCAATTGTTTTATTTATTACTTTGGAATAAATAATAAGAGTTTAATTTTAATATACTAATAGTATAGAAATAATATAAATTGTTGTCTCTTTAATATTATCGATCATCAATAATTTTAAATTATTTTATTTAACTTAACAATCATAATTTTATACAACCTCGCTTATGCTACATCTGCGGTATATAACTGGTCCTAAACTCGGATAAAGGAGAAGGGTTGTGTTAAGCTTTCGACAGCCAATATAAAAACTTAATCGAATCTTATGACATGGATTAAAGACGTTATTGTGCTAAAGTTAGGTCGTTGCTAGGAAGTAACGCGTTGTATAGCTCGCGTATAGAGTCAAATGAGCAAGAGCCACTATATCTGTACCCAGGTGTAGTGTTAAATGAGCAAGGGTTCCCATGTTTTCGTGAACGGACGAGGGTAAATAAGTTAGTTTACAAAGAAAAAGATAAATGTAAAAGTCGGGGCGATAGAAGGCTGAGAATTGGGACATGGAACATAGACACTCTAACTGGAAAATCCATGGAGGTGGTGGATACCATGACAAAGAGGAAGATTAACATCATGTGCCTACAAGAAACAAAATGGGTCGGCGTGAAGGCTAGGGAGTTGGATACCTCCGAGTTCAAACTTTGTTATACAGGAAAAGTGAAGAATAGAAATGGAGTAGGTATTATCGTGAATATACAGTGGAAGAAGGATGCAATGGATGTCAAGAGGGTGGGTGATCGGATCACCTCTATCAAACTTGTGGTGGAAGGAGGTATTTTTCATGTGATTAATGCCTTTGCATTACAAGTGGGTTCGGACGAGCAACACAAGATAAGGTTTTCGGAGTATCTAGAGAGTTTAGTCCAAGACATACCTTTGGGAGATAAGATTTTCTTAGGAGGAGATTTAATGGTCATGTTGGAAGAGAAGTGACTAGGTATGGAAGTATTCACGGAGGCCATGGTTTCGAAGTGGTCAATACCGAGGATAAAACTATTTTGGACTTTTTCTCAACCTTTGACCTTCTCATCGCAAATACATGTTTTAAAAAGAGAGACAAACATCTTATAACCTATAAGAGTGGCATGACAAGCTCTCAAATCGACTTCTTCTTATTGAGAAGTGTCAATTGAAAATTTGTATTAATTGTAAAATTATTACGGGAGAGGTGATGACGAATGAAAGGTGAGGAACAAAGAAGTTCCTAAGACGGGTAGGAGAAGAGGCAAAGTGTGAAGGGGATGGAAGCGCGGAGGAGATGGAGGGAGAATGGCAGGAGTTATTAGAAGAACAGTAAAAGAAAGTTTTGGTGAATCTAGAGGGATAGGACCAAGAGACAAGGAGTCCTGGTGGTGGAATGCGAGTGTACAAGAAAAGATAAAGGCAAAAAGGGAGTGCTTTAAAGAGTGATCTTTGTGCCATAATACAGATAATTGGAAAAAATATAAGGCAGCTAAGAAAGAGACAAAAGTGGTTGTAAGTGAAGTAAGAACAAAGTGATAGAACAGATGTTGAGACAAGAGACCCTTGGTACCTATCTACAATAATAAGCGGGATACACAAAGTTGCAAAAACTATAGAGGGATCAAGCTCATGAGCCATACCATGAAGTTATGAAAAAGAGTGATAGAACAGATGTTGAGACAAGAGACACAAGTAACAGAGAACTAATTTGGTTTTATGCCAGATAGATCCACCACTGAAGCTATATACTTGTTAAGAAGGATGATGGAAAGGTATCGTAGTAATAAAAGGGATCTACATATGGTGTTTATTTGATCCTAAAATTGCCATACTTTGATTCTCTTCTATTGCCATTCGATGCCGTGATGTGTTTGTTGAGTGATTTCAGATTTTATAAGGTAGAAATGGCTTAGAAAATGGAAGAAAAGCATGCAAAAGTGGAAGGAGACATGGAAAATGAAGTTTTGAAGTATTGACGTCGACGCACACGTGTGGATTCAAACTGCTGGGATTGGCGCGCGAACAAAGTGACGCATACGCGTGGCTGAGCAAGAACTCTATAGACGCACACGCGCACCTTGCGCGTACGCGTGGATCGCAAAATGCAAGGGACGCGTACGCGTGACGCTCAGCACGTGACCTCTTTAATGAAATCGTGACTGGCGATTTCTGGAGAGCTAGAGGCCCAATTCCAAGCTAATTCTGCATGGAAAAGACCCAGGAATTGTAGGGGAAAGGGGGAGATCATTCATTACACACTTAGCACATAGTTTGAGGGTTTTGGTATTCTAGAGAGAGAAACCCTTCCTCCCTCCGGATCTAGTTTGATTTGATCTTCCCTTGTTGAATTGGATCTTGTTAATTTGAATTTGGATTACTTAATTTGAATTCTCTGGTTTTACTTTTGTTGGATCTATTGTTGAATTTGAATTCTCTTATTGTTCTAGTTTCTACCCATTTTCATGAAGTTATGGATCTTGAATTTCTATTGATGCATTGATGTTCTCCATGGTTAATAGTGTTGTTTGAGTTGTCTTTCATTGATAATTGTTAGTGGGTACTTGTAATTTCCAATTGATTTACAATTTGAATATGTCTTATATTAGTGCATACTATGTGTTTGATGAAATATTCTCTTTGATTATCGAGTAGTTTTCTTTACTCTTGGCATAGGCTAAGAGAATTGGGTAAACTTGAGTAATCGGGTTTAATGGATTCGGTGATTTGAGAACCTTAATGGTCAACTTGATACCCATTGACACCAATCTACTACTAAGTAGGGGTGTTCATAAAAAAACCAAAATGTGGTTAACTGGTTAAAAAACCATAACCACATTTTGGTTAACCAGTTTAATAAAACAATTTTAAAAACTATATCCATATTTTTTAGAATTGGTTAACCAAAACCAAATTTAAAAAAACCGGTTAAACAAAACCAAAACCAAATTAAAATCAAAACCTAATTTCAAAACCAAATTACATACTCTTTCTCTCTCTCTCTCTCTCTCTCTCTATTTCTCTCTTTCTCTCTCCCTCCCTTCTTTCTCTTCTTCTCTCTCTCTCTCCTCCTATCTCTATTTTTCCCTTCTCTCCGTCTTCTCTCTCATTTTCCTCTTTCTCCTCCTCCTCTTTGTCCTCTCCTTTACTCTTTCCTCTCTCTATTCTCTCTCCCATTCTCTCTCTTCTTTTCCCCTATTTCTCTCCCCTCTCCCTCTCTCTCCCCCTTCCTTTCCCCCTCTCTCTCTCCCTTATCTCTCACTCATTTTTCTCTTTATCTCCTCTCCC